>NC_088182.1:20177304-20270949 GCF_028769735.1 Zonotrichia leucophrys gambelii
CAGATGAGACTATTTTTCAGGATGTGTTGGGATGCCCGTCTGCCCCTGCAAAATGGGCACTGGAAAGGGCTCGGATAGGGCCGTTGGAGCCAGACGTGAATGGACATGGGCAAAGCTGCCATGGGGAGCTCTGGGCAGGCTCCTGGTCACTCTGCACCCTCTTTACATGCGCTGTGTAACGTCCCTGTTGGGGCGGCTGAAGCAGCCCAGGGCCCTGGGTGCTCTCACTCCCACAGCTGCAACTCTTGCTAAATGCCTGGGGAAAAGTGCAGCAGGCAGTGCCCAGCTATCCCCTGCTTCCGCTCTGTCCCTCCTGCCCTTTCTCCCTCCGTTCCTACCTTCTTCTATCTCTGCGTCCCTCTGTCACCTGGGACAAATCCCCCAGCACACGGGCACATGGCCAGGCCCTGTCAGGACCCACTGGAGCCTTGCTCTCCCCCTCTGCCCTTTGCCCACCATGGGCACCCCGTGCAGCCGCTCCCAGGTTTCGGGACGTGTCTCCCACGGAGGGAGCCCAGCAGGACAGCTCAGTACGCGAGTGCCCTGAGCCTGCTCGGGACAATTCCTCTGGGCTGTGCCCGTCTTGTCCGGGCTGTGCCCGCAGTGCCAAGCAGCAGAGAGGGCAGCTCAAGCCTCAGCGGGGCTCAGGCCCAGAGGCACAGCAATTACCTCCTGTGGCTGTGCCTGGCATCGCCTCCCTTCCTGCAGCAGCAGAGGCTGTCAATGAGTCACTGCTTCCTCCAGGAAATGCTTCCTTCTGCACAGCCTCTCCATCTGCTTCTGGAGAAAAGAAAAGAGAGAGCTGGATCAGACTGGGCTGTTCCCCATTGGAGAGGTGGCATCTTCAGGAGGAAATGCCTCTCAAAGACATGGTTAAGATTCAGGAAATCCCTTTCAACGTTTTGGGTAGGGTAGGGCTCTCCCTTCTCCATATAGTTGCCCCTTTTGCCTGGAGATGGGAAATCGCACGGCAACTCATGCCTGTGGTGCAGTTTGGTCTGCCTGTCAGCTGATGCCCAATGCCTTCCTGCAGAGGCTGGGGAGAAGCTGCAGCCAGGCCAGGCTGGCAAACAGCCCTGCAGGGCGTGGAAGCAGCAGCGGGCAGCGAGGCTGCCATGGATCCCTTCCCGCTGTGCCGGGCTCGTGGTGTCCAGATGTGCAGCCAAAGCCCCCGGCTGTTGAGCCCCAGGACAAGGCTGAGGGAAATGCACCCACCTTGTCCTGCGTGCTGCATTTCCTTCAGCATTTCCCTCATGTGTTCAGATGGATCAAGGGCTTTCTTCTGTCCTGTAGCTTTGTTCTTTCCCATTGGAGGATGTGCAGCCAAAGCCCTGCAGGTTGTGGAAGCAGCAGTGGGGCAGCGAGGCTGCCATGGATCCCTTCCTGCTGTGCCGGGCACGGCGTGTCCTGATGTGCAGCCAAAGTCCTCGGCTGCTGAGCCCCAGGACAAGGCTGAGGGATATGCACCCATCATTCCCTTTGAGCAGTTCTGTCACCATTCGTTTCAGGATGTTGTTTGGCTCATGGGTTTTCTGGTGTCCTGTGGCTTTGTTTTTTCCGCTCAGAGAACCTTAACAGAAAGTGGTTCCATTTCACAGGAATGGATGGCACAAAAGCCGGGCTCAGCCTGTGCGGTCGGCCAGGACACAGTGCTCACCCCTGTGATGGGAGCCAGGCTTCTGTGTAGGAATCATCAAAGGGTCAGGAAAAGTCTTCCATGCAGACACATCTGTGAGGCAACAGCCACAGTAGCTTGTGTTACCAGGTTTCTGACAGGTTGTCAACCATTACTACTGTGTAGGACAGTGAGAACAAACCTGCAAGAGGCTCCAATGGCTTCAAAACTTTATTCAGCCAGTCTAATGGAGAAGCCTTTGAAGCAACCGCATATCGAAGGGAGCACAGATGAGACAATTTTTCAGGATGTGTTGGGATCCCCGTCTGCCCCTGCGAAATGGGCACTGGAAAGGGCTCGGATAGGGCCGTTGGAGCCAGACGTGAATGGACATGGGCAAAGCTGCCATGGGGAGCTCTGGGCAGGCTCCTGGTCACTCTGCACCCTCTTTACATGCGCTGTGTAACGTCCCTGGTGGGGCGGCTGAAGCAGCCCAGGGCCCTGGGTGCTCTCACTCCCACAGCTGCAACTCTTGCTAAATGCCTGGGGAAAAGTGCAGCAGGCAGTGCCCAGCTATCCCCTGCTTCCGCTCTGTCCCTCCTGCCCTTTCTCCCTCCGTTCCTACCTTCTTCTATCTCTGCGTCCCTCTGTCACCTGGGACAAATCCCCCAGCACACGGGCACATGGCCAGGCCCTGTCAGGACCCACTGGAGCCTTGCTCTCCCCCTCTGCCCTTTCCCACCATGGGCACCCCGTGCAGCCACTCCCAGGTTTCGGGACGTGTCTCCCAGGAGGGAGCCCAGCAGGACAGCTCAGTACGCGAGTGCCCTGAGCCTGCTCGGGACAATTCCTCTGGGCTGTGCCCGTCTTGTCCGGGCTGTGCCCGCAGTGCCAAGCAGCAGAGAGGGCAGCTCAAGCCTCAGCGGGGCTCAGGCCCAGAGGCACAGCAATTACCTCCTGTGGCTGTGCCTGGCATCGCCTCCCTTCCTGCAGCAGCAGAGGCTGTCAATGAGTCACTGCTTCCTCCAGGAAATGCTTCCTTCTGCACAGCCTCTCCATCTGCTTCTGGAGAAAAGAAAAGAGAGAGCTGGATCAGACTGGGCTGTTCCCCATTGGAGAGGTGGCATCTTCAGGAGGAAATGCCTCTCAAAGACATGGTTAAGATTCAGGAAATCCCTTTCAACGTTTTGGGTAGGGTAGGGCTCTCCCTTCTCCATATAGTTGCCCCTTTTGCCTGGAGATGGGAAATCGCACGGCAACTCATGCCTGTGGTGCAGTTTGGTCTGCCTGTCAGCTGATGCCCAATGCCTTCCTGCAGAGGCTGGGGAGAAGCTGCAGCCAGGCCAGGCTGGGAAACAGCCCTGCAGGGCGTGGAAGCAGCAGCGGGGCAGCGAGGCTGCCATGGATCCCTTCCCGCTGTGCCGGGCTCGTGGTGTCCAGATGTGCAGCCAAAGCCCCCGGCTGTTGAGCCCCAGGACAAGGCTGAGGGAAATGCACCCACCTTGTCCTGCGTGCTGCATTTCCTTCAGCATTTCCCTCATGTGTTCAGATGGATCAAGGGCTTTCTTCTGTCCTGTAGCTTTGTTCTTTCCCATTGGAGGATGTGCAGCCAAAGCCCTGCAGGTTGTGGAAGCAGCAGTGGGGCAGCGAGGCTGCCATGGATCCCTTCCTGCTGTGCCGGGCACGGCGTGTCCTGATGTGCAGCCAAAGTCCTCGGCTGCTGAGCCCCAGGACAAGGCTGAGGGATATGCACCCATCATTCCCTTTGAGCAGTTCTGTCACCATTCGTTTCAGGATGTTGTTTGGCTCATGGGTTTTCTGGTGTCCTGTGGCTTTGTTTTTTCCGCTCAGAGAACCTTAACAGAAAGTGGTTCCATTTCACAGGAATGGATGGCACAAAAGCCGGGCTCAGCCTGTGCGGTCGGCCAGGACACAGTGCTCACCCCTGTGATGGGAGCCAGGCTTCTGTGTAGGAATCATCAAAGGGTCAGGAAAAGTCTTCCATGCAGACACATCTGTGAGGCAACAGCCACTGAAACATGTGTTACCAGGTTTCTGACAGGTTGTCAACCATTACTACTGTGTAGGACAGTGAGAACAAACCTGCAAGAGGCTCCAATGGCTTCAAAACTTTATTCAGCCAGTCTAATGGAGAAGCCTTTGAAGCAACCGCATATCGAAGGGAGCACCCGATGAGACAATTTTTCAGGATGTGTTGGGATCCCCGTCTGCCCCTGCGAAATGGGCACTGGAAAGGGCTCGGATAGGGCCGTTGGAGCCAGACGTGAATGGACATGGGCAAAGCTGCCATGGGGAGCTCTGGGCAGGCTCCTGGTCACTCTGCACCCTCCTTACATGCGCTGTGTAACGTCCCTGGTGGGGCGGCTGAAGCAGCCCAGGGCCCTGGGTGCTCTCACTCCCACAGCTGCAACACTTGCTAAATGCCTGGGGAAAAGTGCAGCAGGCAGTGCCCAGCTATCCCCTGCTTCCGCTCTGTCCCTCCTGCCCTTTCTCCCTCCGTTCCTACCTTCTTCTATCTCTGCGTCCCTCTGTCACCTGGGACAAATCCCCCAGCACACGGGCACATGGCCAGGCCCTGTCAGGACCCACTGGAGCCTTGCTCTCCCCCTCTGCCCTTTGCCCACCATGGGCACCCCGTGCAGCCCTCCCAGGTTTCGGGACGTGTCTCCCACGGAGGGAGCCCAGCAGGACAGCTCAGTACGCGAGTGCCCTGAGCCTGCTCGGGACAATTCCTCTGGGCTGTGCCCGTCTTGTCCGGGCTGTGCCCGCAGTGCCAAGCAGCAGAGAGGGCAGCTCAAGCCTCAGCGGGGCTCAGGCCCAGAGGCACAGCAATTACCTCCTGTGGCTGTGCCTGGCATCGCCTCCCTTCCTGCAGCAGCAGAGGCTGTCAATGAGTCACTGCTTCCTCCAGGAAATGCTTCCTTCTGCACAGCCTCTCCATCTGCTTCTGGAGAAAAGAAAAGAGAGAGCTGGATCAGACTGGGCTGTTCCCCATTGGAGAGGTGGCATCTTCAGGAGGAAATGCCTCTCAAAGACATGGTTAAGATTCAGGAAATCCCTTTCAACGTTTTGGGTAGGGTAGGGCTCTCCCTTCTCCATATAGTTGCCCCTTTTGCCTGGAGATGGGAAATCGCACGGCAACTCATGCCTGTGGTGCAGTTTGGTCTGCCTGTCAGCTGATGCCCAATGCCTTCCTGCAGAGGCTGGGGAGAAGCTGCAGCCAGGCCAGGCTGGAAACAGCCCTGCAGGGCGTGGAAGCAGCAGCGGGGCAGCGAGGCTGCCATGGATCCCTTCCCGCTGTGCCGGGCTCGTGGTGTCCAGATGTGCAGCCAAAGCCCCCGGCTGTTGAGCCCCAGGACAAGGCTGAGGGAAATGCACCCACCTTGTCCTGCGTGCTGCATTTCCTTCAGCATTTCCCTCATGTGTTCAGATGGATCAAGGGCTTTCTTCTGTCCTGTAGCTTTGTTCTTTCCCATTGGAGGATGTGCAGCCAAAGCCCTGCAGGTTGTGGAAGCAGCAGTGGGGCAGCGAGGCTGCCATGGATCCCTTCCTGCTGTGCCGGGCACGGCGTGTCCTGATGTGCAGCCAAAGTCCTCGGCTGCTGAGCCCCAGGACAAGGCTGAGGGATATGCACCCATCATTCCCTTTGAGCAGTTCTGTCACCATTCGTTTCAGGATGTTGTTTGGCTCATGGGTTTTCTGGTGTCCTGTGGCTTTGTTTTTTCCGCTCAGAGAACCTTAACAGAAAGTGGTTCCATTTCACAGGAATGGATGGCACAAAAGCCGGGCTCAGCCTGTGCGGTCGGCCAGGACACAGTGCTCACCCCTGTGATGGGAGCCAGGCTTCTGTGTAGGAATCATCAAAGGGTCAGGAAAAGTCTTCCATGCAGACACATCTGTGAGGCAACAGCCACTGAAACATGTGTTACCAGGTTTCTGACAGGTTGTCAACAATTACTACTGTGTAGGACAGTGAGAACAAACCTGCAAGAGGCTCCAATGGCTTCAAAACTTTATTCAGCCAATCTAATGGAGAAGCCTTTGAAGCAACCGCATATCGAAGGGAGCCCAGATGAGACTATTTTTCAGGATGTGTTGGGATGCCCGTCTGCCCCTGCGAAATGGGCACTGGAAAGGGCTCGGATAGGGCCGTTGGAGCCAGACGTGAATGGACATGGGCAAAGCTGCCATGGGGAGCTCTGGGCAGGCTCCTGGTCACTCTGCACCCTCTTTACATGCGCTGTGTAACGTCCCTGGTGGGGCGGCTGAAGCAGCCCAGGGCCCTGGGTGCTCTCACTCCCACAGCTGCAACTCTTGCTAAATGCCTGGGGAAAAGTGCAGCAGGCAGTGCCACAGCTATCCCCTGCTTCCGCTCTGTCCCTCCTGCCCTTTCTCCCTCCGTTCCTACCTTCTTCTATCTCTGCGTCCCTCTGTCACCTGGGACAAATCCCCCAGCACACGGGCACATGGCCAGGCCCTGTCAGGACCCACTGGAGCCTTGCTCTCCCCCTCTGCCCTTTCCCCACCATGGGCACCCCGTGCAGCCACTCCCAGGTTTCGGGACGTGTCTCCCATGGAGGGAGCCCAGCAGGACAGCTCAGTACGCGAGTGCCCTGAGCCTGCTCGGGACAATTCCTCTGGGCTGTGCCCGTCTTGTCCGGGCTGTGCCCGCAGTGCCAAGCAGCAGAGAGGGCAGCTCAAGCCTCAGCGGGGCTCAGGCCCAGAGGCACAGCAATTACCTCCTGTGGCTGTGCCTGGCATCGCCTCCCTTCCTGCAGCAGCAGAGGCTGTCAATGAGTCACTGCTTCCTCCAGGAAATGCTTCCTTCTGCACAGCCTCTCCATCTGCTTCTGGAGAAAAGAAAAGAGAGAGCTGGATCAGACTGGGCTGTTCCCCATTGGAGAGGTGGCATCTTCAGGAGGAAATGCCTCTCAAAGACATGGTTAAGATTCAGGAAATCCCTTTCAACGTTTTGGGTAGGGTAGGGCTCTCCCTTCTCCATATAGTTGCCCCTTTTGCCTGGAGATGGGAAATCGCACGGCAACTCATGCCTGTGGTGCAGTTTGGTCTGCCTGTCAGCTGATGCCCAATGCCTTCCTGCAGAGGCTGGGGAGAAGCTGCAGCCAGGCCAGGCTGGGAAACAGCCCTGCAGGGCGTGGAAGCAGCAGCGGGGCAGCGAGGCTGCCATGGATCCCTTCCCGCTGTGCCGGGCTCGTGGTGTCCAGATGTGCAGCCAAAGCCCCCGGCTGTTGAGCCCCAGGACAAGGCTGAGGGAAATGCACCCACCTTGTCCTGCGTGCTGCATTTCCTTCAGCATTTCCCTCATGTGTTCAGATGGATCAAGGGCTTTCTTCTGTCCTGTAGCTTTGTTCTTTCCCATTGGAGGATGTGCAGCCAAAGCCCTGCAGGTTGTGGAAGCAGCAGTGGGGCAGCGAGGCTGCCATGGATCCCTTCCTGCTGTGCCGGGCACGGCGTGTCCTGATGTGCAGCCAAAGTCCTCGGCTGCTGAGCCCCAGGACAAGGCTGAGGGATATGCACCCATCATTCCCTTTGAGCAGTTCTGTCACCATTCGTTTCAGGATGTTGTTTGGCTCATGGGTTTTCTGGTGTCCTGTGGCTTTGTTTTTTCCGCTCAGAGAACCTTAACAGAAAGTGGTTCCATTTCACAGGAATGGATGGCACAAAAGCCGGGCTCAGCCTGTGCGGTCGGCCAGGACACAGTGCTCACCCCTGTGATGGGAGCCAGGCTTCTGTGTAGGAATCATCAAAGGGTCAGGAAAAGTCTTCCATGCAGACACATCTGTGAGGCAACAGCCACTGAAACATGTGTTACCAGGTTTCTGACAGGTTGTCAACAATTACTACTGTGTAGGACAGTGAGAACAAACCTGCAAGAGGCTCCAATGGCTTCAAAACTTTATTCAGCCAATCTAATGGAGAAGCCTTTGAAGCAACCGCATATCGAAGGGAGCACAGATGAGACAATTTTTCAGGATGTGTTGGGATCCCCGTCTGCCCCTGCGAAATGGGCACTGGAAAGGGCTCGGATAGGGCCGTTGGAGCCAGACGTGAATGGACATGGGCAAAGCTGCCATGGGGAGCTCTGGGCAGGCTCCTGGTCACTCTGCACCCTCTTTACATGCGCTGTGTAACGTCCCTGGTGGGGCGGCTGAAGCAGCCCAGGGCCCTGGGTGCTCTCACTCCCACAGCTGCAACTCTTGCTAAATGCCTGGGGAAAAGTGCAGCAGGCAGTGCCACAGCTATCCCCCTGTTCCGCTCTGTCCCTCCTGCCCTTTCTCCCTCCGTTCCTACCTTCTTCTATCTCTGCGTCCCTCTGTCACCTGGGACAAATCCCCCAGCACACGGGCACATGGCCAGGCCCTGTCAGGACCCACTGGAGCCTTGCTCTCCCCCTCTGCCCTTTCCCCACCATGGGCACCCCGTGCAGCCACTCCCAGGTTTCGGGACGTGTCTCCCATGGAGGGAGCCCAGCAGGACAGCTCAGTACGCGAGTGCCCTGAGCCTGCTCGGGACAATTCCTCTGGGCTGTGCCCGTCTTGTCCGGGCTGTGCCCGCAGTGCCAAGCAGCAGAGAGGGCAGCTCAAGCCTCAGCGGGGCTCAGGCCCAGAGGCACAGCAATTACCTCCTGTGGCTGTGCCTGGCATCGCCTCCCTTCCTGCAGCAGCAGAGGCTGTCAATGAGTCACTGCTTCCTCCAGGAAATGCTTCCTTCTGCACAGCCTCTCCATCTGCTTCTGGAGAAAAGAAAAGAGAGAGCTGGATCAGACTGGGCTGTTCCCCATTGGAGAGGTGGCATCTTCAGGAGGAAATGCCTCTCAAAGACATGGTTAAGATTCAGGAAATCCCTTTCAACGTTTTGGGTAGGGTAGGGCTCTCCCTTCTCCATATAGTTGCCCCTTTTGCCTGGAGATGGGAAATCGCACGGCAACTCATGCCTGTGGTGCAGTTTGGTCTGCCTGTCAGCTGATGCCCAATGCCTTCCTGCAGAGGCTGGGGAGAAGCTGCAGCCAGGCCAGGCTGGGAAACAGCCCTGCAGGGCGTGGAAGCAGCAGCGGGGCAGCGAGGCTGCCATGGATCCCTTCCCGCTGTGCCGGGCTCGTGGTGTCCAGATGTGCAGCCAAAGCCCCCGGCTGTTGAGCCCCAGGACAAGGCTGAGGGAAATGCACCCACCTTGTCCTGCGTGCTGCATTTCCTTCAGCATTTCCCTCATGTGTTCAGATGGATCAAGGGCTTTCTTCTGTCCTGTAGCTTTGTTCTTTCCCATTGGAGGATGTGCAGCCAAAGCCCTGCAGGTTGTGGAAGCAGCAGTGGGGCAGCGAGGCTGCCATGGATCCCTTCCTGCTGTGCCGGGCACGGCGTGTCCTGATGTGCAGCCAAAGTCCTCGGCTGCTGAGCCCCAGGACAAGGCTGAGGGATATGCACCCATCATTCCCTTTGAGCAGTTCTGTCACCATTCGTTTCAGGATGTTGTTTGGCTCATGGGTTTTCTGGTGTCCTGTGGCTTTGTTTTTTCCGCTCAGAGAACCTTAACAGAAAGTGGTTCCATTTCACAGGAATGGATGGCACAAAAGCCGGGCTCAGCCTGTGCGGTCGGCCAGGACACAGTGCTCACCCCTGTGATGGGAGCCAGGCTTCTGTGTAGGAATCATCAAAGGGTCAGGAAAAGTCTTCCATGCAGACACATCTGTGAGGCAACAGCCACTGAAACATGTGTTACCAGGTTTCTGACAGGTTGTCAACCATTACTACTGTGTAGGACAGTGAGAACAAACCTGCAAGAGGCTCCAATGGCTTCAAAACTTTATTCAGCCAATCTAATGGAGAAGCCTTTGAAGCAACCGCATATCGAAGGGAGCCCAGATGAGACCATTTTTCAGGATGTGTTGGGATCCCCGTCTGCCCCTGCGAAATGGGCACTGGAAAGGGCTCGGATAGGGCCGTTGGAGCCAGACGTGAATGGACATGGGCAAAGCTGCCATGGGGAGCTCTGGGCAGGCTCCTGGTCACTCTGCACCCTCTTTACATGCGCTGTGTAACGTCCCTGTTGGGGCGGCTGAAGCAGCCCAGGGCCCTGGGTGCTCTCACTCCCACAGCTGCAACTCTTGCTAAATGCCTGGGGAAAAGTGCAGCAGGCAGTGCCACAGCTATCCCCCTGTTCCGCTCTGTCCCTCCTGCCCTTTCTCCCTCCGTTCCTACCTTCTTCTATCTCTGCGTCCCTCTGTCACCTGGGACAAATCCCCCAGCACACGGGCACATGGCCAGGCCCTGTCAGGACCCACTGGAGCCTTGCTCTCCCCCTCTGCCCTTTCCCCACCATGGGCACCCCGTGCAGCCACTCCCAGGTTTCGGGACGTGTCTCCCATGGAGGGAGCCCAGCAGGACAGCTCAGTACGCGAGTGCCCTGAGCCTGCTCGGGACAATTCCTCTGGGCTGTGCCCGTCTTGTCCGGGCTGTGCCCGCAGTGCCAAGCAGCAGAGAGGGCAGCTCAAGCCTCAGCAGGGCTCAGGCCCAGAGGCACAGCAATTACCTCCTGTGGCTGTGCCTGGCATCGCCTCCCTTCCTGCAGCTGCAGAGGCTGTCAATGAGTCACTGCTTCCTCCAGGAAATGCTTCCTTCTGCACAGCCTCTCCATCTGCTTCTGGAGAAAAGAAAAGAGAGAGCTGGATCAGACTGGGCTGTTCCCCATTGGAGAGGTGGCATCTTCAGGAGGAAATGCCTCTCAAAGGCATGGTTAAGATTCAGGAAATCCCTTTCAACGTTTTGGGTAGGGTAGGGCTCTCCCTTCTCCATATAGTTGCCCCTTTTGCCTGGAGATGGGAAATCGCACGGCAACTCATGCCTGTGGTGCAGTTTGGTCTGCCTGTCAGCTGATGCCCAATGCCTTCCTGCAGAGGCTGGGGAGAAGCTGCAGCCAGGCCAGGCTGGGAAACAGCCCTGCAGGGCGTGGAAGCAGCAGCGGGGCAGCGAGGCTGCCATGGATCCCTTCCCGCTGTGCCGGGCTCGTGGTGTCCAGATGTGCAGCCAAAGCCCCCGGCTGTTGAGCCCCAGGACAAGGCTGAGGGAAATGCACCCACCTTGTCCTGCGTGCTGCATTTCCTTCAGCATTTCCCTCATGTGTTCAGATGGATCAAGGGCTTTCTTCTGTCCTGTAGCTTTGTTCTTTCCCATTGGAGGATGTGCAGCCAAAGCCCTGCAGGTTGTGGAAGCAGCAGTGGGGCAGCGAGGCTGCCATGGATCCCTTCCTGCTGTGCCGGGCACGGCGTGTCCTGATGTGCAGCCAAAGTCCTCGGCTGCTGAGCCCCAGGACAAGGCTGAGGGATATGCACCCATCATTCCCTTTGAGCAGTTCTGTCACCATTCGTTTCAGGATGTTGTTTGGCTCATGGGTTTTCTGGTGTCCTGTGGCTTTGTTTTTTCCGCTCAGAGAACCTTAACAGAAAGTGGTTCCATTTCACAGGAATGGATGGCACAAAAGCCGGGCTCAGCCTGTGCGGTCGGCCAGGACACAGTGCTCACCCCTGTGATGGGAGCCAGGCTTCTGTGTAGGAATCACCAAAGGGTCAGGAAAAGTCTTCCATGCAGACACATCTGTGAGGCAACAGCCACTGAAACATGTGTTACCAGGTTTCTGACAGGTTGTCAACAATTACTACTGTGTAGGACAGTGAGAACAAACCTGCAAGAGGCTCCAATGGCTTCAAAACTTTATTCAGCCAATCTAATGGAGAAGCCTTTGAAGCAACCGCATATCGAAGGGAGCCCAGATGAGACCATTTTTCAGGATGTGTTGGGATCCCCGTCTGCCCCTGCGAAATGGGCACTGGAAAGGGCTCGGATAGGGCCGTTGGAGCCAGACGTGAATGGACATGGGCAAAGCTGCCATGGGGAGCTCTGGGCAGGCTCCTGGTCACTCTGCACCCTCTTTACATGCGCTGTGTAACGTCCCTGTTGGGGCGGCTGAAGCAGCCCAGGGCCCTGGGTGCTCTCACTCCCACAGCTGCAACTCTTGCTAAATGCCTGGGGAAAAGTGCAGCAGGCAGTGCCACAGCTATCCCCCTGTTCCGCTCTGTCCCTCCTGCCCTTTCTCCCTCCGTTCCTACCTTCTTCTATCTCTGCGTCCCTCTGTCACCTGGGACAAATCCCCCAGCACACGGGCACATGGCCAGGCCCTGTCAGGACCCACTGGAGCCTTGCTCTCCCCCTCTGCCCTTTCCCCACCATGGGCACCCCGTGCAGCCACTCCCAGGTTTCGGGACGTGTCTCCCATGGAGGGAGCCCAGCAGGACAGCTCAGTACGCGAGTGCCCTGAGCCTGCTCGGGACAATTCCTCTGGGCTGTGCCCGTCTTGTCCGGGCTGTGCCCGCAGTGCCAAGCAGCAGAGAGGGCAGCTCAAGCCTCAGCAGGGCTCAGGCCCAGAGGCACAGCAATTACCTCCTGTGGCTGTGCCTGGCATCGCCTCCCTTCCTGCAGCTGCAGAGGCTGTCAATGAGTCACTGCTTCCTCCAGGAAATGCTTCCTTCTGCACAGCCTCTCCATCTGCTTCTGGAGAAAAGAAAAGAGAGAGCTGGATCAGACTGGGCTGTTCCCATTGGAGAGGTGGCATCTTCAGGAGGAAATGCCTCTCAAAGGCATGGTTAAGATTCAGGAAATCCCTTTCAACGTTTTGGGTAGGGTAGGGCTCTCCCTTCTCCATATAGTTGCCCCTTTTGCCTGGAGATGGGAAATCGCACGGCAACTCATGCCTGTGGTGCAGTTTGGTCTGCCTGTCAGCTGATGCCCAATGCCTTCCTGCAGAGGCTGGGGAGAAGCTGCAGCCAGGCCAGGCTGGCAAACAGCCCTGCAGGGCGTGGAAGCAGCAGCGGGGCAGCGAGGCTGCCATGGATCCCTTCCCGCTGTGCCGGGCTCGTGGTGTCCAGATGTGCAGCCAAAGCCCCGGCTGTTGAGCCCCAGGACAAGGCTGAGGGAAATGCACCCACCTTGTCCTGCGTGCTGCATTTCCTTCAGCATTTCCCTCATGTGTTCAGATGGATCAAGGGCTTTCTTCTGTCCTGTAGCTTTGTTCTTTCCCATTGGAGGATGTGCAGCCAAAGCCCTGCAGGTTGTGGAAGCAGCAGTGGGGCAGCGAGGCTGCCATGGATCCCTTCCTGCTGTGCCGGGCACGGCGTGTCCTGATGTGCAGCCAAAGTCCTCGGCTGCTGAGCCCCAGGACAAGGCTGAGGGATATGCACCCATCATTCCCTTTGAGCAGTTCTGTCACCATTCGTTTCAGGATGTTGTTTGGCTCATGGGTTTTCTGGTGTCCTGTGGCTTTGTTTTTTCCGCTCAGAGAACCTTAACAGAAAGTGGTTCCATTTCACAGGAATGGATGGCACAAAAGCCGGGCTCAGCCTGTGCGGTCGGCCAGGACACAGTGCTCACCCCTGTGATGGGAGCCAGGCTTCTGTGTAGGAATCATCAAAGGGTCAGGAAAAGTCTTCCATGCAGACACATCTGTGAGGCAACAGCCACTGAAACATGTGTTACCAGGTTTCTGACAGGTTGTCAACAATTACTACTGTGTAGGACAGTGAGAACAAACCTGCAAGAGACTCCAATGGCTTCAAAACTTTATTCAGCCAATCTAATGGAGAAGCCTTTGAAGCAACCGCATATCGAAGGGAGCCCAGATGAGAACATTTTTCAGGATGTGTTGGGATCCCCGTCTGCCCCTGCGAAATGGGCACTGGAAAGGGCTCGGATAGGGCCGTTGGAGCCAGACGTGAATGGACATGGGCAAAGCTGCCATGGGGAGCTCTGGGCAGGCTCCTGGTCACTCTGCACCCTCTTTACATGCGCTGTGTAACGTCCCTGTTGGGGCGGCTGAAGCAGCCCAGGGCCCTGGGTGCTCTCACTCCCACAGCTGCAACTCTTGCTAAATGCCTGGGGAAAAGTGCAGCAGGCAGTGCCACAGCTATCCCCCTGTTCCGCTCTGTCCCTCCTGCCCTTTCTCCCTCCGTTCCTACCTTCTTCTATCTCTGCGTCCCTCTGTCACCTGGGACAAATCCCCCAGCACACGGGCACATGGCCAGGCCCTGTCAGGACCCACTGGAGCCTTGCTCTCCCCCTCTGCCCTTTCCCCACCATGGGCACCCCGTGCAGCCACTCCCAGGTTTCGGGACGTGTCTCCCATGGAGGGAGCCCAGCAGGACAGCTCAGTACGCGAGTGCCCTGAGCCTGCTCGGGACAATTCCTCTGGGCTGTGCCCGTCTTGTCCGCCTGTGCCCGCAGTGCCAAGCAGCAGAGAGGGCAGCTCAAGCCTCAGCAGGGCTCAGGCCCAGAGGCACAGCAATTACCTCCTGTGGCTGTGCCTGGCATCGCCTCCCTTCCTGCAGCTGCAGAGGCTGTCAATGAGTCACTGCTTCCTCCAGGAAATGCTTCCTTCTGCACAGCCTCTCCATCTGCTTCTGGAGAAAAGAAAAGAGAGAGCTGGATCAGACTGGGCTGTTCCCCATTGGAGAGGTGGCATCTTCAGGAGGAAATGCCTCTCAAAGGCATGGTTAAGATTCAGGAAATCCCTTTCAACGTTTTGGGTAGGGTAGGGCTCTCCCTTCTCCATATAGTTGCCCCTTTTGCCTGGAGATGGGAAATCGCACGGCAACTCATGCCTGTGGTGCAGTTTGGTCTGCCTGTCAGCTGATGCCCAATGCCTTCCTGCAGAGGCTGGGGAGAAGCTGCAGCCAGGCCAGGCTGGCAAACAGCCCTGCAGGGCGTGGAAGCAGCAGCGGGGCAGCGAGGCTGCCATGGATCCCTTCCCGCTGTGCCGGGCTCGTGGTGTCCAGATGTGCAGCCAAAGCCCCCGGCTGTTGAGCCCCAGGACAAGGCTGAGGGAAATGCACCCACCTTGTCCTGCGTGCTGCATTTCCTTCAGCATTTCCCTCATGTGTTCAGATGGATCAAGGGCTTTCTTCTGTCCTGTAGCTTTGTTCTTTCCCATTGGAGGATGTGCAGCCAAAGCCCTGCAGGTTGTGGAAGCAGCAGTGGGGCAGCGAGGCTGCCATGGATCCCTTCCTGCTGTGCCGGGCACGGCGTGTCCTGATGTGCAGCCAAAGTCCTCGGCTGCTGAGCCCCAGGACAAGGCTGAGGGATATGCACCCATCATTCCCTTTGAGCAGTTCTGTCACCATTCGTTTCAGGATGTTGTTTGGCTCATGGGTTTTCTGGTGTCCTGTGGCTTTGTTTTTTCCGCTCAGAGAACCTTAACAGAAAGTGGTTCCATTTCACAGGAATGGATGGCACAAAAGCCGGGCTCAGCCTGTGCGGTCGGCCGGGACACACTGCTCACCCCTGTGATGGGAGCCAGGCTTCTGTGTAGGAATCACCAAAGGGTCAGGAAAAGTCTTCCATGCAGACACATCTGTGAGGCAACAGCCACGGTAGCTTCTGTTACCAGGTTTCTGACAGGTTGTCAACAATTACTACTGTGTAGGACAGTGAGAACAAACCTGCAAGAGGCTCCAATGGCTTCAAAACTTTATTCAGCCAATCTAATGGAGAAGCCTTTGAAGCAACCGCATATCGAAGGGAGCCCAGATGAGACCATTTTTCAGGATGTGTTGGGATGCCCGTCTGCCCCTGCGAAATGGGCACTGGAAAGGGCTCGGATAGGGCCGTTGGAGCCAGACGTGAATGGACATGGGCAAAGCTGCCATGGGGAGCTCTGGGCAGGCTCCTGGTCACTCTGCACCCTCTTTACATGCCCTGTGCAATGTCCCTGTTGGGGTGGCTGAAGCAGCTCAGGGCCCTGGGTGCTCTCACTCCCACAGCTGCAACTCTTGCTAAATGCCTGGGGAAAAGTGCAGCAGGCAGTGCCCAGCTATCCCCCTGTTCCGCTCCGTCCCTCCTGCCCTTTCTCCCTCCCTTCCTACCTTCTTCTATCTCTGCATCCCTCTCTCACCTGGGACAAATCCCCCAGCACACGGGCACATGGCCAGGCCCTGTCAGGACCCACTGGAGCCTTGCTCTCCCCCTCTGCCCTTTCCCCACCATGGGCACCCCGTGCAGCCACTCCCAGGTTTCGGGACGTGTCCCCATGGAGGGAGCCCAGCAGGACAGCTCAGTACGCGAGTGCCCTGAGCCTGCTCGGGACAATTCCTCTGGGCTGTGCCCGTCTTGTCCGGGCTGTGCCCGCAGTGCCAAGCAGCAGAGAGGGCAGCTCAAGCCTCAGCGGGGCTCAGGCCCAGAGGCACAGCAATTACCTCCTGTGGCTGTGCCTGGCATCGCCTCCCTTCCTGCAGCAGCAGAGGCTGTCAATGAGTCACTGCTTCCTCCAGGAAATGCTTCCTTCTGCACAGCCTCTCCATCTGCTTCTGGAGAAAAGAAAAGAGAGAGCTGGATCAGACTGGGCTGTTCCCCATTGGAGAGGTGGCATCTTCAGGAGGAAATGCCTCTCAAAGGCATGGTTAAGATTCAGGAAATCCCTTTCAACGTTTTGGGTAGGGTAGGGCTCTCCCTTCTCCATATAGTTGCCCCTTTTGCCTGGAGATGGGAAATCGCACGGCAACTCATGCCTGTGGTGCAGTTTGGTCTGCCTGTCAGCTGATGCCCAATGCCTTCCTGCAGAGGCTGGGGAGAAGCTGCAGCCAGGCCAGGCTGGGAAACAGCCCTGCAGGGCGTGGAAGCAGCAGCGGGGCAGCGAGGCTGCCATGGATCCCTTCCTGCTGTGCCGGGCACGGCGTGTCCAGATGTGCAGCCAAAGTCCTCAGCTGCTGAGCCCCAGGACAAGGCTGAGGGATATGTACCCACCTTCTCCTGCCTGCTGCATTTCCTTCGGCATTTGCCCCATGTGCTTGGATGGCTCATGGGGATTTTTGTGTCCTATAGCTTCATTTTTTCCTATCAGAGAACCTTTCAGCAAAACACTTCCATTTCCCATGAATGGATCCCACAAAAGCAGGGCTTAGCCTGTGGGGTCAGCAGGGACACACTACTCACCCCTGCGATGGGAGTCAGGCTGCTGTGTCGGAATCAGCACAGGGACAGGAGAACTCCTGCCTGGAGACACGTCTGTAACACATCAGCCACAGAAATTTCTGCCATCTCTGCTCCGCTGCACGGGCACCACTGAGCCGCAGGAGCGGTGAGGGGATCGCCCAGGGCGAGGGCACACACGTGCATGGCTCTGTCCTGGCACCTGCAGCGATGCCCCCCTGGCCGAGCTTTGGGCTCTGAGCTTGCAGCTCTCCTAGGGGAAAGGCCTTGACCTACCCTCACCATATCCCAGAGACTCAGTCCTGGACATGGGTTTGGAAGCCAGATCACCTTCACAAACAGGTTCAGCTGCAAAGAAAGACAGGACAGAACAGCTCCCATGGCACTGTAGGAGATCCTCAAGCTGCAGACAAGGCTCAGCCCCGGGGCACAGCCCTGAGCCCGGCCCCTTC
This sequence comes from Zonotrichia leucophrys gambelii, assembly GCF_028769735.1. Taxonomy (NCBI): domain Eukaryota; kingdom Metazoa; phylum Chordata; class Aves; order Passeriformes; family Passerellidae; genus Zonotrichia; species Zonotrichia leucophrys. The sequence continues at coordinate 20,194,380 of NC_088182.1, forward strand.
CCTCTCTGCTCTTCTCTGTGGCTGCACAGAGCACACGGAAGGACACAGTGGTATTGCACATGGGAGGAGGATGGACAGCTAAATGCTCCTTCCTCCCACTGACAGTGATCTTGTGGGATCACTCAGCACTCCAGAAGGAGCAGGTAGAGATTTCCATATTTCTTCTTTCGTGAGATTATGTTAAGGGAATTGGCTCATGAGTGAGCTCTTGCCACATAGACACATAGGATTATTCTCTTAGGAAAGGCACACGGAGAACTTACCTCCAGCATCCTCCAACATTTTCAAGCTCTCATCCAATACGGCATCTAGAATATGCAAGTTGCGATCCCAATCTGGAGGGAAGCAGAGATCAGAACCATTTCTGTGATGTGCAGGGATCTCCTCCTGCCTCTGGGAATTGGGCACTGCAAGGGGCTCGGGACAGGCTATGGGAACCAGGTGTGAATGGACAAGGCCAAAGCTGCACAGGGGCTGGGGAGCTCTGGGGTGGCTCCTGGTCACTCTGCACCCTCTTTGCAGGCCCTGTGACACATCCCTGGAGAGGAAACTGGGGCTGCCCAGTGCCTGTATGGGCTCTCTCCCTCCCCCAGAGGAAACCCTCCCTAAAGGCCTGGGGAAAACCATCCCCAGCGCTTCCCGGGGAGCAGGGAGCGCTGTCCCACGAAAGGGGAGCCAGGCTGCCGGCTCACCTGCTCGCCGCGCTTGCAGCGGGGCAGCCTGGGCAGCCCTGGCAGGCAGGGCCACGGCCAGGAGGAGCAGGAGGAAGAGGCGCAGAGCAAGGGCCATGGTGCCTTGCCCTCTGCCAGTCCCGCAGCTCTTGCTGCCACCGCTGTCCTGACACCGCTGTCCCAATGTCAGCACCACTGCTGCCACCGCTGCTGCTGCCGCAACAGTTGTGCTCAAGGACTGACTGCTCGCTCCTTGTGCTGCTGTGCAACCACCGGGTCTGGCACCTCTGTGACCTCAGAGCCTGCTGTGACCTCAGCCTGCTGTGACCTCAGAGCCTGCTGTGACCTCAGCCTGCTGTGACCCCTGAGCCTGCTGTGACCTCATGGCCTCAGCTGTACCCCAGAGCATGCCCCCATCTGTACAAATGAACTGGCCTGATTGTAAATATTTTGCTTTATCAAAGAGCCATTGTTCAACAAGACTTTTTTTTTTGCCTGCTGACATTGCTGGTCAGTGTTATAAATGGGAACAAAAGTGATTTCAGCTTTTATTATAAGGCCTAATGCTTAGAGGGTCCTTTTGTGGAGCAGGAGGTTTCCCAACATGTGAGGATGCTGCAGAGGTGGCTCTGGAGTTTCTTCCTTTCTTGAGCAGAGATGTTCCTGCTGTTCTAGGTTGAGCAGCAGAGTTTCACCGACTCAGATGCCCCCTTTTTATACTGTATTTTGTTCCTTTGGATTGATTTGTGTAGGGATCCTTCATTTGTGTGAAGGTTAATGTGCTTGATTGGCCCTTACGGTTTTGTCTAGGCTGGCTCAGTTGTGCTTGGGGTGGGGGTGCACTTTACTTACATGTAATACTTATGTTGAATACCGTATTTCTCATAACTACCCTTTTAACCTCTTTTGCAATATAATAACCAAAGTTTTTAATAGTACATGCTTAAAAATTATCAACTACTTTACAATCGTTTCTAACCTATTTTTGACCATTTCCCCCTCTAACTATTTGATCAGGCTTCCAGCCTACATCAACCTTTTAAAATTCAACTTGTACTTTTCTCAATTTCTCATACTGTTTAAGAATATCTCTGGCATTCTGATTCCTCTGTTCTTTTATTAACATTCCTTTTTTGCCTTTTTCCTCTTCTACGTTACCTTGCAGCATGATGCTGCTTTGGACAAGGCTGGTTACTATCCCAACTAGACATGGAATTGCCCGTGGTAGAAATATTACACTTGCTAGTGCACGCACCACAAAGAAGACCAATTTCTTCTGCCATTTACCGTTCCAGGTGAACAAGTTCTCCCACCAATCAGAGTCCCCAAACAACAGGGTCCATTTTTGTGCTCTAACATAGGTTAGTTTTCTAATATTTTGAGTAATGTTTTTAATTACATGACTGTGGTCATCGATCTCTAGGCAGCATTCTGCAGTATTAAATTTCCCACAGATCCCTTTTTCCTCTGCGAGGAGGTAGTCCACTGCCAATCGGATCTGGTAAATTACTGATTGTGTTTGTTGCTGCTGCTGGTTTAAGAGATCAATGGTCAGAGTTGTTTGATTTGACATTGACTGGAAAGTACTGCTTGTAAACAGATGATTTGATTGAGCATATATATGGGGCTTCTGTAGCCCCAGGATCCATCTTGGGCCCAGGTAGCTGGCCCATAAGTACCAATAATCTTTTGTGGGGTCCAAATTTCATTGTTGCAATTTTGGGTTCTGACAATTAAATTCTTTTTCTTTCTGGCCAGATCATCATATACTGGAACTCCCAAGTTTGATTTCACATCCTTAGGCAGTAAGAAAAAGGATGGCTTCATTGCTCCAATTGTGCAACTCCCAGTCCATCCTCCCGGAATCTTCACATATGCCATGGGTACCACATTTCCAAAATAAATTTTAGGTGCCTCCCAGAAATTAGAATCTCAACTTGTTATATGTTTCCAATATTTGGATAGGGTTTCTATTGCCCAGAATGGGCTAATATAGTCTCCTAAGCATTCAAACATTTTTTTCTTTTTCACTGTATACACATCTACTTTCGGTATTTTCTATTGACCAATATGAATGGGGGGTTTCTGGGATCCACCTGGTATGTGTGCCATTTGCTGCTAGATATTTTCTACATGGCTTTTTTCCTACTCCCATAGTATACATTTTCCCTTTTCTTGAAAAACACTCTTCCCCTATTATTGATGATTTAAGCTTCCACTCTCCTTCCCTTCTTTTGGGTACTACCATGCTTTTTCTTGATGTAATCCATTTAAAAATGTCTAGACAATCTAAACTGATACCGTCCCATGGCCGAATTTCCCTTAAGTGTGCCCCCTGCACACCCAACAATCAGTCAAATTAAATTCTTTCGTAATCTTTTCCACCATATCGATAAAAAGATTCTTTCCGTGTATTCATCCCTCTCTATCCCTTTGTGTTTTCAGTTTCACTTCTTTCTCTTTGAATGTGTCCTCTAGGTTGGTTTCACTTTCTTGTTCAAAACATACCCATCTTTCTTTCACAGGGCACTCTCCTGCCATCCTCTGGCTTGGGTTTGCAATAATTTTAGCCAGCCAATATATTTTATTATCTTCTTTACAGGTTGTTAACTGGGAGTGATGGATACACTTGGGATTCATGTTCGTGTGTACTCTGATTAATACGCTTACTGTTTCTCCATTATACAAGGGATAGCAGCACTTCTCACAAGTGTTTCCTCCACTTCCTCTGAAGTGGATGAGTAGTAGCATTGCTACAAATGGGAGCATGGTATGGGCTGGTCTCTTCACCTCTTGATCCACAGGGGTTTTCTCAGTGCTGAGAGAGGATTTCCTGGAGGGAGTTCCCCATCCAGTATTGCCTCCCACTTCTGGTTTTCCCTTCTTCTGGTGACATTCTGCCATGGCCCTTATCGTACCAACTCGCTTCCCTCAATTTGGTCCCAATTAGGGTTGCAAGGAGAGTGCTCTATGGAACAGTACTGGAAACTGAGATGTTATTTTGATTGTCAATTCTTAGCTGAACAAAACTTGAACTTATACTATAACTATAACAAATATTAACAAACTTTAGGAATATACGCATAACAATGTAGATGTTACCCATGGGGGGTTGTGTTTGGGGTAGTGTTTCTTTTGGTGTTTTCCTCAGGACCAGTTTAAAGTCTTTATGGTCTCTGCTGGCTATAGTCCATTTGCTTGCCTCAGCTGGGGGTGGTACTGGACCCTTCACTCCACTTGCATGAGTCCACCCCTGCTCCTTTGTTCTTACTGCAGTGTTGGTTTGTTGTAAGCAGCACCTGGAAGGGGCCTTCAAAGTGAGCAGTTAGTGGAGGCCTTTTCCATGATTTAATCAATTCCCAGTCTCCTGGGTTAATAGCATATATTTTACAGTTCAGAAGTTTGGGGAAGGTAGCCCTTTTTCCTTATTTCTTCTAGGGTTGTTGTTGTTACTGTTTCTGTATATTTTTGCATTGCTGTCCCCCCCTCTAGATGTTCCCCAGTACTGTACAGGGTTAGCAAGAAAGGCAGCCCAAACAACATTTCATAAGGAGAGACCCCTAGATCTGTTCTGAGTCTTGTTCTTATTGGTAATAGGGCTAGTGGTAAACATTTGACCCAATTCCATTTGGTTTCTAAGACCAGTTTTGTTAAGATATTCTTTAATGTTTGATTCACCCTCTCGACCCTCCTAGAACTCTGAGGGTGCCAAGGGGTGTGCAAGTCCCACTTTATTCCCAGGGCCCTTATGATATGACTTGTTGCAGAATGCTGGATGTAAAGTGGGGGCCACAGTCCGAAGCAATAATATTTACTAGCCCATATCTCAGAATAATTTCTTCCAAGAGAACTTTTGTCACAGGTTGGGCTGTCTGCCTTCTCATGGGGAGCGTTTCAACCCAGTGGGTTAGGTGGTCAGCTATGACCGATAGGTGTTTATACCCTTGGGCTGGAGTTAATTCAGTAAAATCAATCTGAATGCTCCAGAAAGGTCTTATGGCTAACTGCCTCTGTCCCAGAGTGGTTTTTTGCATGGCATTTTTGTTAACTTTTTGGCAGGTTAGACATTCTCCTGTGATGGATCTGGCTATTTCATATATTCTCATCCCCATGTAATATTTCAGGAAATAATCACATATTCCTTGTGTTCTCTAGTGAGTTAATTGATGTATCTCTTCCATCAATTTCCAGGTTATTATTTGGTGGAATATTTGTCATCCATCTAGGGTCCACCACTTTCCATCCTCTGTTTTTACCCCTCCCATTTTCTCTATTATTTTTAGCTCCTTGTCCTGAAAATTGGTAGCCCCTCTTCCCTTATTTTTCCCTGGTCTTCTTTTACCTTTAGGACTATGGCTGGGTCCCCCATTTCTAAGGCTGCTTCTTTGGCCGCCAGGTCTGCTAATTTGTTTCCTTGGATTTCAGGGGAATCCCCTTTTTGGTGGCCTTTAATATGGACTATGTCAGTTTCTTTTGGTCCTCTGAGGGATTCGAGTACTTTCCTGATCAGACTTTCATGTGCCAGATTTTTCCCTTTGAGTTAAGGTATCCCCTTTCTTGCCAGATTTTTCCAAAGGTATGAGCTATCCCAAAGGCGTATCGAGAATCCATGTAGATTGTCCCAATATCGTCTACTAATAAATCTAAACCTCTCTTTCCGGCATATACCTTGCAACTTTGTACAGACCAGTTCAAGGGTAATTTCCCTTTTTCTTTGATTTCCCCTGCTTCAATAATGGCATATCCTGATGCCCTTTTCCCCATTACAATTCAGGAGGATCCATCTATATACAGGACCCTTCCATATGGTAAGGGGTCTTCCTCTAGGTCTTCTCTTACTTTTATTTGTATCTCAATTTGCTCTACGCAATTATGCTCTCAATTTCCCATTGATTCCCTGGTTAAGAATTAAGCAGGATTTAAACATTTTGAGGTGACAATCTCTAGAATCTCGATATTCTTTAGGGTTGTTTCATATCTCAGGATTTGGCTGTCTGTTTGCCACTCAGGAGCTTTTTGGCTTAACACTGTCCTCAGGTCGTGGGGTGTGTGTGCTCAAATCCTCCCACTGAATGTGAGCTTTTGAGTGTCTTCTAATAAGGCAGCGGTGGCTGCCACAGCTTGAATACAGGCTGGCCACCTTCTTGCAGTCGGATCCAATAATTTTGACAGATAAGCCACCGGTTTCCTGCATCCCCCCAGTCTTGGGTTATTACTCCATATGCTATCCCTTCATTAACGTTAACAAACAGATAAATGGTTTTCTTAAAGTAGGCAGACTCAAAACTGGGGCTTTTGTCAATCAAGCCTTTAAGTCTTGGAATGTTTGGTATCCTCCAGAGTCCAGGCTACAGGTTCTGTGTTTATTAATTTTTCAAAATTAATAATAATTATATAATAATTATATGATATATAGTTACAATACATTAATACTAATAAATATATCAATTAAATAAAACATTGATGTATTAATATTAGTATATAATAATTAATTATTTTATAATAATAATACTTTTTAAAAATATTACAGTTTTGAGTATACTGATCAATCCATAATTTACAATAGCCCATTAAACCTAACAGCTTTCTTGAGTGGTGGAATTGACAGGATCCTCACAACTCTTTCAGGACTGAGCTTTTTGTACCCTTTTCCAATTAGATGCTCCAGGTACTTTACCTCTTCTTGTACAAATTGGAGTTTTTTCTTTGATACTTGCAATCCTTTTTCTCCCAGAAAATTTAGTAAAGTTATGCTGTCCTGTTGGACTTGTTCTTGATCTTTGCCTGATATTAGTAGGCCATCCACATATTGTAGAATTTGTATTTCTTCCCCAGCTACAAAGGATTTTATAAGATCCTCTAAGGCTCATCCAAATAGATTAGGGGACTCTGTGAATCCCTGTGGGAGACAGGTCCACCTAAGTTCTTGTTTACGTTTGCAGTCTGGCTCTTCCCATTTGAAGGCAAACCAATTCCTGCTCCCCGCCTCTAACGGACAGGTCCAGAAGGCATCTTTCAAATCTATTACTGAGAACCATGCACGTTCTTGTGGAATTTGATAGAGAAGAGCATATGGGTTTGATACTATCAGATATCTGGAAATAGTTCATTTGTTTATTTCCCTCAAATCCTCCACCAATCGATAGGTTCCATCAGCCTTCTTGACAGCTAGAATTAGTGCATTATGTGGTGACAGGCCTGGTTCTAGTATGCCTTCTTCCACGAGTCCCTGCATCACAGGTGTTAGTCCTCTCTGGCCTTCAGGGGAGATGAGATATTGTTTTATCCAAACAGGGGGAATTCCTGACTACATTTCTATCTCAATTGGTGGGATATTTAACAACCCTTGCCCTCCTCCTTCCGTCCAGACTGTTGGGTTAAGTTCTCCCATATCCTGTTCAATTAATAACATTATTTGGGGTACCATCCTCCCCTCCTTTGGCACTACTCCAATTCCCATCTTTACTTGCAGGTCCCACTCCAAAAAGTTACAATCTAGTTTTTGGATGTAAAGGAAATCAGCTCTGCATTCCTTTGAATTGCCTTATATAATTCTGCTCTCTATAACCTGGGCTCCAAGTGGTTCCCCTTTTGCTCCCTGCACTTGGCAGATCTTTTTGCGTAGCTGAGCCCCTCTGGGGAGCTTCATCACACAGGGTCGATCAGCACCTATGTCCACTAAAAACTCATATTCTTCACTCTGGGGCCAATTTCTAAGTTTACCAGGGGCTCTATCTGGTGTGTGATCTCATCCCCCAGAGTGTAGAGCCCCTGGCACCCCTAATCATCATCTCCTCTCAGAATCTTCTCTAGGGGTGTCCTGTTCTTTCTCAATTGCTTCATCCATTGGTAATTTTTTACAGGACCGCCTAAAGTTCCCTTTTTCGCCACAGTAATAGCAATACACATCATCTAATGGTGGTTTTTTCCATTTAGACAGCTTCCCTTTATTTTCTGCTCCCCCTTTTGGCTCCCCTCTTCCCACTCCTATGCTTTCTCTTGCTACTGCCACCATAATTTTTGCTTTTCTTCTGTTGTTCTCCCATCTCTCCTTAAATAAATTTTCAGAGCTTCCCAGATCATTAATTCCCCTTTCTTGCCAGTCTTGGAATTTTTCTAATTTCTGTCTAATGTCAGGCCAAGCTTTGGTAACAAACTGTACTTTTAATATTACTTGTCCCTCTGGTCCATCAGGATCAATGTTGGAAATTTCATTTTAAGCAATTTAGCCATGCCCCTGGGGACTCATCCTTTTCCTGACTCCCATCAAATGCCAACTTGGTATTGCTGCTTTTGGGTACAGATTCTTTTATGCCTCTTATAATTAGGGTCCTGGTGCATGTTTCTCTGGCCCTCTTCCTGGTTGGGATTCCAATTTGTGTCCTCTACAGGGAGTTTTTGTTCACGCGGGGGTCCTGTACGATTTTCCTTCTCCCAGATCTTTATCCCTGCTGTGACCTTATGAGGCGCATCTCCTCTGGGGAGAAGAGGATGTTCATAATAGAATGTAGCTCCCCCCCAGGTATATATATTGGGACCCAGGAACCGATCTATTTGCTGTGCTGTCCCAACTGGATCTTCTACCAGGCTGCCCAGTTCCCTTTGAAATGTTCTTACTTCAGAAGCTGTCAGAGGTGCATTTACAAAGCCTATTCCTCCTACCCCCCTCCTAATGGAACTTCCCTCAGGGGAAACAGCCTGTTTGGATTTACCTCTGCCCTTACACCACTTTTTCATCTGGTATTACACTAAAGGCCAGTATCTAAAGAGTCATTTGATTGGCTCACTAATTGTTTGTCATCATTTGGGGAGGGTTCAGTTGTTAGATTGGAGGATATATCCAGAGGTTTTTTCCCAGGGAAAGGTCCTATATTGTGACTTACAGGTTGAGCAAGCTGCAGGTTAGTGGGTGTAGGGGGCAGCAAGGGAAAAGCATCAAGGGGTGGATATATATGGGGCAGTGGGGTTGTTGGAGTGGGTAAAAATGACATGGAGATTCCCTGAGGAGATAGAGGAGAGGTGGAGATCATTGGAGGGGGTAAAGGTTGACTTTGAGAAGCAGGAGGCTGGTGTTAAGTGTTGGGGGATTGGCTTGATAGTTTGGAGGGAGAGTTGGTTGGGCTACATAATCAAGGGGATCCCACCTCCTTTGAATAACTCCCTCATTTTCTTTATCCTTTTGTGACAAACGAATTGACCAAATTTAAGAACCGTACAATTATCTTTATTATTATGCAAGCAAGAATAAGCAAGGTTCAGCACTGGGCAGCCAGGAGTCCCCGCTCCTCTTAGGCACGCGCCTTTCCCCCTTTAAAGTTTGCTTTTTATTGTCTTTTTTCCCCGGATTCCTGGATGACGTGGTCCGTCTTCTGCGCTTGTTCCTCCGGTTGCTAGGGGGTCTTTTTCCGCCTTCTGGTGGTCGTGGGATGAAGGCCCCAAGTCTTCCTCTTTGGCCGCTTTCCTTATAAGGCATATCTATAAGTCTAAATTCTACAAGCTAAGCAATTCTTGCAAGGTTAATAATTGTTACCAGATGTGGCGTGAAATAAACAGGGCCAGGAGACTTCTTCTCCTTTTTAATGCCTTTATTAAAAGTGATCAGCTCAGGATTGGGCAGCTCGGCAGGGCTGCAGTCCCCATCGTGTCTCCCAGGACGACTCAGAGGAGGAGGATATGCACAGCTCTGTCAACCAGGGGCAGAGCTGGGGATCAAGTCCTCGTGGGAGCCTTTAGGGTGTGATGATCCCTTCGTTGTTGTTTTTCTCAGTGCGGTCCCCCTCAGTCTCGGCGCTAGGGATGACTCTCAGGTCAGGGCGAGAGGGACTCCGCATCTCTGCAGGCTCAGCACTCGGCTCCTCACGTCCAGACATCACTTCAGTCTCTCAACTCCCAATTGGCTCGTTGTTTTTGGGGTTTTCTCCGTGCATTTGGAGTCGGGGTCCCACACAGCATGCTGGTCCTGGAGTCACTTTGCATAACCCCCCCCACCCTCTCAGGTGTCTTCACTTTTCTGGGAAAAGCACACCTTAGCCTCGGGCAAGGCTCTGCTAACAAAAAAAGAGCAATAAGCTACAATGACGGGTGATTACAATAACAAAACACGCAGAACTTTGGCAGGGACAGTGATCTGGCTGCCTTTTTGTAACTTTTTCTCACAAAACAATATTAACCGAATTTTTGTTCATAACAGTCCCCCCTCTTTTTCTTTGATTGAGCTTAAATTTTAAGCTCACATCAACTCACAATTTTTTGTTTTGAATCTACTAGAAATTTCTTGTGCACTTTCGTAAGCATGGTTACTTAACCTTGTTACTTTCCTTGGTTTCTTCAGGTTGGTCTGCACGGCAAATACAATTTTGCTAAAAAAGATAAATAAGCATAGTAAAAAGAGCAATCCTCCAAGTACACACACACAGCGAGAAAAACCACCTTTTCCCATACATCTTTTCTGAAAATCTTCAAGTTCTCCCACCCACTGGAATCAAGTGTAGGAGTTTGATCTTGATTCTTTACACATGATAATCTTTTTATTTAGTTTGAAATGTTCCTAATAACTGAATTCTTTTTTTTTAATACTGCCTGGCGCTGGATGTCTTTGTTCAACACAGATATTGGGATCTGAACTTTGGCTTTTACAATTTTGGATTTTCTCCATTTCTATTTCACTTTCCCGGTTCGGTTTATTTTCTCCCAAATCATTATATATAGGAACTTCCATATTGAATAAAGAATAATACCCTATTCTTTGGGTAATAAGAAAATTGGTTTTATCACTCTAGCAATGCAGTTGCCAGACGAGATCAAACCTAGGGGTTTAGAGCTCCCCTGAAATGTGTTCCAAAAGGGGTTTATCTCTTTTCCAGTACACTCATATAAATACTTGTAACAAACAATTTTTCTTACCATTTTCACCATTTCTTTGCTTTTTACCAGATCTGCTGAGCTTGTTTCAGCAGCATCACATTCAAAGCACAGCCAGGCTTCTCCTACAGGGCACTCTCCTAGGAGTCGCTGCCTAAAAGTGGCAGTATTGTTTGCTATCCAATACATTCTCTTATTTTTCTGATAAAGGACCGATTGGGAGGGGTTAACACAATCAGGGTTAGAACTGATGTGGATTCTCGACAAGGAGCTCACTTCCTCCTTATAGAGGGGTTGGTAGCATTCACTGCACAGCTCAGCTGGGCTCCCCAGAGCACCACCAGCAATCAGAGCTATCAGTACTACCCTTCCCAAGAGTCCGGTATGGGTCATCTTGCACAGCCTGCCCACCCAGCCTTGCCTCTTGGGGAATTTTACTGAGGAGAAGCTTCCAAGCTCTTTAGAGTCCCTTCTACCCGCTTCTCTGGTTAAGCCTCTCTTGGTCTGTTCCCGACCAATTCTGGTTTCCCCCAGGGGAGGGTTCTGTACAGGACTGACCTGGAGTCTTTAGAATTAAATTGAGGAACTTAAACCAGAATTACTTATTTACAGTTTTAAACTTTTTACCAACATAGTTTACACAGAACAGTTTTGAAGCATTTTAAGCAATGTTAGAACTCTGATACCAATTTTTCCCATACAGTTCAGTCTTTTTGACTCTTCCTTCTAAGAGTCAACACAGTATACTCAGGTGAATTAACTTGTGATGTGGCTGAATCCTTATCCAGTGCCCGGAGGTGGGTGGTGTGGACTCTGGCCCAATGCCAGAGGGAAAAACTGGGAGTCTGGCCCAATGCCAGAAGGAGAAAGGGGTGCAGTCCGGTCCAATGCCAGAATGCCAGAGGGAAAAAAACCTGATGTTGAATCCTGGTCCAATGCCAGGGAATGAGAGTGATGTGAGTCCAACCTTTTTCTTTTGGTCTCCACAGTCGAATTAGTAATGAAGAGTACCTGAAATGGGCTTTCAAACACAGGCATTAATGGTCTGCTATTTAACGATTTTATCAAAACTCAGTTTCTCTGTTTAATGTTATTGGTAATTTCTCTTTTTCCATAGCTTGTATGTTTCTCTCATCAACTTCTACATACTCTGTATTTTGCAAGGAGTTGTATTTCTCAGCTGACTTAACTCCCAAAGTACTTTTATTCTCCTATTTTTCTGTATATTTAATTCACTGGTTTTCTCTTCTATTTTTCAAGATCTTATCTATTTATCTCTTGCTTCTCTTTCTTACTTTCACTTACAGCTTAAGTACTTCTTTCAACCCCTTACACTTAATTTATTTTCTTTTTTTTTTTTCTCCTTACACCATTCTTTTACACAATACACTTCCCTCTAAGGAGATGTGGAAAAACTTGTAACGCACAATCTAAATTACCTCTATTCTAACTCATCTATATTCACTCTCTCATTTCTCATTCACTTTTACACATTTCTTCACACCTTTAAGACACAAACTATTTTGCTAGAATCACGGTCCCTATAGCCCCCCCTCACCTTGGGGTTGGCCCACAGGTCTCAGTATCTCTGGGCCTCTTGGAAGGGCCCTGACTCTGGTTGCCTCTGGTGCACATTCACCTGTGAGGCTGCCTGCGTGTCACTCACACTCTTACAGCTACGGCTCCCTCACCCATCTGGGGAGCACTAGTCTGGTTTGCAGGTCACACACACACACAACACTTTGAGTCACACCCCCACCCTGTCCCGGGGGACACAAGCCTGGTTTGCAGGTCACACACACACTTCCACTGCCCCCTTCCCACCTGCCTGGGAAGTTGAGGCTGACTTTGCTTGTGACTCACTCTCACACACTCACAAGACAACAATAAGGTACCTTTTACTTTCACACCACTTATTACAAGTTTAGTCTTACTGGCCAGTTTTGGTGCTATTGGATACCCTTTCTACCTAGCTGTTTTTTTGTCTAACTTCAGATGTTACTTTGTTGAGACAGGACTTATCTGCTCCTGTATCAACCAAAAATTCTAATTCTTCATTTAGGGGTCCCACCTCAAAGTTTACCAAGGGCTCTTCTAGATGTTGCATCGGGTCCCCTAAAGTGTAAAGCCCCTGACCCTCTAATCGTCACCTCTAAGGATCTTCCCTAAATTATCTTGTTCCCTGGCTATTGCCACATCGAGACTGAGCTTTCTACAAAACCTCCTGACGTGTCCTGGCTCTCCACAGTAATAGCAATGTCGTTCTCTCAAAGGGACTTGAGGTGTCTCTATCCCTCTTGCACCTGACAGTACAAGAGGCCTATCCTTGCCTTCCCCTGGTGGTGGACCCACCCACCCTGCACTTTGTCTAGCTACAGCAACCATGATCTTAGCCTTGGCCTTTGATTTTTCTTCCTCCCTCCTTAAATACACCTTCAATGCCTCTCTTAATAACTCATTCATGTCCTTCTCTTGCCAATCTTCCATCTTTTCCAGTTTTCTCCGTATATCGGGCCAAGATTTGGTAACAAATTGGACTTTTAGTAGCATTTGACCTTCTAGGGTGTCTGGGTCTATTCTTGAGTACTACTGAAAGTTCCGCCTTAGGCGATTAAGCCAGGCAGCAGGAGCTTCATCTTTCTCCTGTGTGCCCTCAAATGCCAATTGGGTGTTAGTTCCTTTGGGAACTGACTCTTTGATCCCCCGTATTATCAAAGACCTATATTCCATCATGGCCTTCCTCCCCTCCTCCTGGTTAGGTTTCCAGCTGGGATCCGTTAGTGGCAATTTCTGTTCACCTGATGGCACCTGGGGTCCTGGACGGTTATCTTTCTCCCAAATTCTTATGCCAGCCACCCTAATCATCTGGACCTCTTCTGGGGAAAATAATATACTCAAGGATGGAATTCATCTCCCCCCAAGTGTAGATATTTGGACCTAGAAATTGATCCACTTGGTTGGCTATGCCCACTGGGTCCTCAACTAAATGCCCCAACTCTTTCTTGAATCCTCTCACCTCAGAAAGCAGTTAGGGGAGCATTCACAAAGCCAACACCTCCTGCTACTCCTCCCATAGGAACCTCTCTGAGGGGAAAGAGTCTCTCTGCCTTGGAGGTCTTGGATCTGGTGCTACAGTACGGCCCATCTTCAGATGCCAAACTACTTTGAGGGATATCTGGGTTGCCCTGAACGTTCTGCCCATCAGCAGGTGTATTTGCTGATAGCTGTTTATTGGGCGAGGAGACATTTGTGCCCCAACTAGGAGGAGGTAAAGGGACAGCAATAGGAGGGGGAGAAGAGCCTGAGTGGATATTAAGTGCAGCTGGAGAAGGGGTGGAGAATGCAGAAGTAGAGTAGGAATTTGTGGTGGTGCAGAAGGAACTGGAGGGGCTGAAGGGGTTGTGATAGGGTACTGAGAGGAGATACTGGGTTATCATGTGGAAGCTGAAGAGGTAGAGGAGATGAGCAGGTGGTAGTGAGATGGCAGCCGTGCAAGAACCGGACTGCATTTGAAGTTTGAAAGAGGATTATAAGGTGGAGGCAGAAGGAGGCAAATATCCAGGATCCATCTTTTACTAGTCCTATCATCTCCTCCTTCATTCCCCTCTTTCTTCCTCTGTACCTTACAAATTTGCACCCCTTCATCCCCAACAGCGCCCTTTACCCAGCAAGCTACATACAATAATTGCTCAGGATCAGTATCCCTTCGAGCTGTCAGATAATTATTTAATAGTTGGCACATCCACTTATCCTTTGTCCCACACCAAGGCCATCCTCCTTGTAACTCTAATTCTGGCCACACTTCCATACAATAATGGATCATTTTCACTTTATCTAATCCCTCCGTGGCCTCTATAGAATCCCATTTTACTAACAGTTCTCCTAAGGGACTATTGGGAGGTATATCCCTCAGTCTCTTGCCGGTCTTTTTACTATTATACCCTCCCATTTTACAGGTCTCAACAGTAAAAAATCCCAAAGGTGCCTTTACTGACCGGTAATTTCAAAAAAAACCTTCTTTGAGGAGCTTCAGCCTCCTCCACTGAACTTCAAATTCCTGCCTGATGCTCAGGACTTTATACTGAAACAACTGCCCGATCTCTTGATTGCCCAACTTTGCCATTGTCAGGTCTTACATCTATCAGGGACTTGAACACACGAAGCCTCGGCCTTAATAATCTGGGTCGTGCCCGACTCCCTCAGTCAGGAAAAACAACTACCTCATTTTTAGTTTGCCTAACCCGCCAATTTTTAGGCTTCACCGTATCGGGACTTAAAAGCAAACCACAGCCTCCTTCGCTGGGGTTTGTGCCTGACTCCTGTGTCAGGACTTACTTTTGCCTCTAGGGCTTGTGAGCTACCTGAATTCCTCTCGGGACTGACAAATCTTACTCGAATCCTTCTCGAGACTTACAAATGCTACCCGAATCCTTCCCGGGACTGACAAATCTGCCTGATTTCCCTCTGTCAGGACTTACTTTAGGTGCGTGCCACACATTCACAGTAATTCTGCACGCACGGACAGGGGGAAAACCTTTATTCCCCCTTGGGAGACGACTCACTCATACTATTTCATAGCACTTCCCCCTATTCCTTGCTGGGTTTCTTGAGAAAGGCAGAAACACAGTACTAAAGGGGCCGCTCTCACTTTGAGGGTCCGGCTGCCAGCCCTCGTCTCACTCACACACACATGCGCACGTCTCCCGCTCCCGCCACCAGCTTTCTCACCAGTCCGGTGCTCCAGTGCTCCTCTGCATCGCTGTCCCTGAGCCGATCCCTCTGGTCCTGGTAGCCAGCTGTCCTGAAGTTCCAAGATGGCCAGTCTTGAGTATTCTTGCGGCGTGGCTATTCTGGACAAGCGCCCCCAGCTGAAATAAACAGGGCCAGGAGACTTCTTCTCCTTTTTAATGCCTTTATTAAAAGTGATCAGCTCAGGATTGGGCGGCTCAGCAGGGCTGCAGTCCCCGTCGTGTCTCCCAGGACGACTCAGAGGAGGAGGATATGCGCAGCTTTGTCCACTGGGGGCGGAGCTGGGGGATCCGGTCCTCATGGGAGCCTTTAGGGCGTGATGATCCCTTCGTTGTTGTTTTTCTCAGCGCGGTCCCCCTCAGTCTCGGCACTGGGGACGACTCCCGTGGTCAGGGCGAGAGGGACTCCGCATCTCTGCAGGCTCAGCACTCGGCTCCTCACATCCAGACATCACTTCAGTCTCTCAACTCCTAATTGGCTCATTGTTTTGGGGTTTTTCTCTGTGCGTTTGGAGTAGGGGTCCCACACAGCATGCTGGTCCTGGAGTCACTTTGCATAACCCCCCCCACCCTCTCAGGTGTCTTCACTTTTCTGGGAAAAGTACACCTTAGCCTGGGGCAAGGCTCTGCTAATACAAAAGGAGCGATAAGCTACAATGACCGGTGATTACAATAACAAAGCATGCAGAACTTTGGCAGGGACAGAGATCTGGCTGCCTTTTTGTAACTTTTTCTCACAAAAAAATATTAACCAAATTTTTGTTCATAACATGGCCGTATCTAGTTACGGGGTGGGGGGTTGTAAACAAAGCAATTCCTACGAAGTTAAAGGTTTTACCATATGTGACTGCACATAGGTACACATTATATCCTGCTAAACAAGAGCTATTTAGCTATTGTTTTATAATTTAAATTATCTAGCTATTAATGAACAAACGTATTGTTACTTATTACACTTTTCCTCTGATTTCTGCTCTTTATCTTTTTTTACTTTGTATGCCTTAGAATCTCCTTCTAAGAATTTGACCCAGCAAGTAACATACTCCTTCTGAATTAGGGTTTTCTTGGTTACACATTTGCTGCTATAATAAATTACATTACCACTTACCTCTACTTCCAAACCAGGGCCACTTTACAGATTTTTGTTGTAATTTCCTTTTTGGCCAATATTCCACACAATAATAAATCATCGACACTTGATCTAACTTTTTAAATTTTTGACACTTATTCCAGTCATCCAGTATATCATCAAGGGGGCTACCAGGAGGAATATTCTTATTCTTTTTCTTTGGTTGCTCTCCTCTTCTACTGTGGCTCTGAGCCCTGGTGACTTTCACTTACTTCAAGTTTTCAGGCCGCTAAATAAAACTGCTTACTGTTATCAACCCTTTTTTTAAAGTTCGGTCTTACTCTTTTCTTAACTTAAGAGAGAGAAGTTCTCCTTCTCTGAATTTAAATTAGCTCCTTTTAATCTCTTTCTGTTTATGCAATAGGTCTCCTCAGCCTTAACAATCGATTTTGGCGCCCCTGGGCACTCTTATCTGGTGTTCTTATCTAAGGAGCACTTACTCTTTGTCACACACACACACACACACACATTCATTCACACCCTCAGGCCTGTTCATTCATACTTCTCTACTTGTGCTTAGCCAAATTTTTGGCTCTTGGTGCCTCACCCACTCGGGCCATGTAGGTACTTTTTTTTCAACTCTTCAGAGCCTTGAGTACTGACACCCGAAGTTTCCCCACTGACCTAGGTTCAGCACCCCCATAAATTTTCTTTTAATGGACAGAGGAGAAGAAACGTTAGCAAACGTTTCCTCTTAAACTTACACAAAGAGGACCCCTGTTGCGAGAGAATCACTGGTCCGTGTAGAACCCCACCCTGACCCCTTCTGCCACCCCCGAGTTTTAGCTGTCCCTCTTCCCTAGACATAGCCTCAGAGTCAGGGCTTTGGACCTTCGCACCTTGCTCAAGCTGGATTTCCCATCCCCTGTACCCTAAGGGAATGGGCCACACCACCACCTATTGGAGCCATGGTTCTATAGAGGTCCTATGATACTGTAGCCCCCACCCTTGCCTTGGGGTCAGCCTCTCCGGGCTCCAGTACCACTGGGCCTTTGGGAAGGACCCTGAATCTGGTCACCTCTGGTGCTAATGCATCCACCAGTTCACCTGGTGAGGCTGATTCATGTGTGATTCACTCTCTCTTACCACAGCCCCCTACATGCCCAGGAACAATGGCTTGCCAGGCTTTAAACAGGCCTGCCTGGGTGTCCTGACTTAAGGAACAAGGAGCGGTGGGCAGAAGGGGTGCCTCACTCGTTCTTCCCTCTTTCGCTTCCCTCCATTCCCAGCCCGTCTCCTTGCAGAAAATCAGAACTGTGGTACTAGGAGGTCCTCACCCACTCTGGGTCCCAAGGGGCTGAGCTGCCTGCCCCCTCTCAAGCACTCTGCACACTGTCGCCCCTGCTGTCCCCCTGGCTCCTCGCCCTGCCCGTAGATGGGTGATAGTCAAGCTAGCATCTCGCTCCTGTGCCTCACATGCCACAGGCCTTTTCCCTGCATACCGACACAAGGTCCCTCTGTGGATCTGGGGGGGACAGGTGGCCGTCCTGTCCTCCAGTTGCAGTTGGGCGAGGTCGTATCCCGGCAAAGACCCCGAGTGTGTTCCAGGAACACACTTCTGGAATTAAAGTGATTTCAGTTTTTAATATAAGGCCGTAGGCATAGAGAGTTCAGGGGTAGAGCAGGAGCATCCCCGACGAGCGAGGATGCTGCAGAGCCAGCTCTGGATCTTCTTCCTTTCCA
This sequence comes from Zonotrichia leucophrys gambelii, assembly GCF_028769735.1. Lineage (NCBI taxonomy): Eukaryota > Metazoa > Chordata > Aves > Passeriformes > Passerellidae > Zonotrichia > Zonotrichia leucophrys. The sequence continues at coordinate 20,212,472 of NC_088182.1, forward strand.
GCAGGGATGTTCCCGCTGTTTCAGGTGGAGCGGCAATGTCTCGCTGACTTGGATGCCCACTTTCATGCAGTTTTTCTCTCCTTTCAATTGATTTCTGTTGGGATGCTTCATCTGCATAAAGACTAAGGCATTGTTTGGCCATTACAGTTCCGTCCAGGCTGGCTCATTTGTGCTTGGAAGGGTGCACTTTCCTTAGATGTAATGCAGTAAGTTGAGCACTCAATTTCTTCTAACTACCCTTTAACCCCTTTTACAATATAATAACCATAGGTTTTAACAGTATATTAGTAAGTATTTTACAAAAGTTTCTAACCAATTTTTGACAATGGTGGTAGTTCACAGACACCTGAGCTAAAGCCCAAAGGTGTTGCTGACCTCAGGCCCTTCCCTGGCTGGAGGGCTGCACCTCCTGGCCTGGCTGCACACCAGGCCCAGCACTTTATGGGGCATAGGGTCCTGTTCTGAGTGGTGGTGACCAAAGCATGTCCCAGGCAATAAGATGGCAATGCAGCTGTGGAAGGGACAATGGACACTGGCATAGAGTTGGGAGACGACAGGTCCAGTTCTCCCTGCCTGAGTTATTTGGCCGGTCTTGTGAGGCTGCAGAGGGGCTCCTGTAAAGAGAGGAGGTGGCTGAGGCCCCAGCTGCCAGTGGCACACAAGGAGCCTCCTGCACAGCAGGGCCCAGGGCTGGCAAGGCTTCCCAGCAAGGCTGGAGCTGCTGGCACAGCTTGGCCCAGCTTCACAGCTGTCCCTCAAGGCCCCGGCGAGCATGCCACGGCTGTGGGCAGGCTCCCTGGCGAGGAGCAGGCCCCAGAGCACCTCTGCCTTTCAAGGGCAATCTTGTCCCTGTTCTTCCTTCTCCCCACTGTGTTTTGCCTCTGCCCTGCAGCCCCAGGTGCCTCCTGTGCCCCAGGGCACGGCCATGGCTGTAAATGCCTTGGGCTGCAGCACAAGGCCAGGGCGTCGCAAGGCCCTTGTTGTGCCTGGGGTGCTACCTGGCAGCCCCAGCGGAGCCCGGAGCCGCAGCCCTTCCCCGCCGGGGCCGGGGCTGGCCCGACAGGGGCGCGGTGGCTCCAGAGGCCCCGCACGGCCCCCAAGGATGGGCTCTGCTTGCCCACAAAGCCCGCAGGCCGGGCCCAAGGCTTTGCAGGAAGCTTCCTGCTGACTTTGAATAGTGTCAACCGAGAGTGGCCTTTGCTGCGCTGAGAAGACTGAAAAGCCCCCCTGCACACCTCATGAGGGACTCCTGCAAGCCACTCCATAGAGATCATAATTACTCCCTTGTGCCTCATGAGAGATCTCACACCCCTCAGCAGGGACCCAAAAATACCACGGTGTGCCTCACAAGGAATCTGGGCACACCAATGCAGAGACCCCAAGACGGCCTTGTGTGCCTCACTAAAGAACCCAGCCTTCTGCCCACCTTAACAAGGACTCAGCTCCTCTCTAGGCCTTGATAACAGGCACTAAACCACCCGGTAATTGCAAGGAAGTCAAGCCCCTGCCAGCCTTACAGATGTCTCCAGCCCCCTGTACACCATAGAAAAGACCCCAAATCCCCATAGAAGCTCATGAGGAACCCCAGCCACACACAGCACTTCCAAAGGACCCAAAGCCCCGCACGTCTTACTGCAAAACCCAACACGCACAAGACCCCCCTCCAGCTCGTGTGCCACATGATGGACCCCGGTCATGTGCCAGGCTTACAGAGGTCCCCCCATCACCTGCATGCCAGAGAAAAGCCAGGCTTGCCATTAACTCTAGCCAGCAGCGTGTTCCCTGACAGAAACCAATTCCCTTCTGGGAATGGGGAATGCGTGTGGTGGGGCCGGCTGCACCTGTGGGAGCAATGGGGAGCGTGAGCCCGTGCTGTGCTGCACTGCTGAGCTGGCAGCACGGTGGATGCGGGCAGGACGTTCTCCGTTTCCCCCAGAGCTGGGGCCTGCAGGCACCTTGCCGCCCCTTGGCACAGGCTGTGCCACCCAACCAAGCCCAGCAGGCTGGGACGAGAGCCCGGGGACAGCAGGAAGCTGAGAGAAGGCCCTGCTCTAGAACTGAGGGAGTTCCACCAGAAGCAAACAAAGATGGTAACTTGAAGAGATTCCCACTGTGCTCAAAGTTTGTCTGAGAAAACTAAGAGGTGAGCTTGTCAAAAATCCCAGGAAATATCTTGGAAAAGGTTTTATGTATGTTGGTTGTGACTAGGTACAAAGCTCCTGCGGGAAAAGAGCCTTTGCAGCAGGCTGGCTGAGTGAGTCTTACTTATTCCTAGAATAAAGATTATCACTGAAATGCAACTTTACTTTTTATTGCAGAAGGGGAAACAAATTTTCCAGAATGTATAACTGCTTTCACAAACACGAGCGTATTCTGGTAACGGGGAAGAAACATTTGGGGATTTCTCTCTACAAAAACTATTTCTAAATATTTATAAAAATGAAAAGTGAAGACAAAATAGGGTCACTTTTTCAGGATTCTGAAACTACTTAGAAAAATCTTGAACTAGTATAGTAATTTGGAAGAAACATTTAGGGGTGTCTCTCTGCAGAAAAAATATTTTGAAGTATTTCTACAAATTTCTAATTTCTAAAAATGAAAAACTAAGACAAAATGGGGTTGCTTTTCATCAGGAGCCCCATGCTGCTGCCTGCCCCCTGGGCTCTCCCAGCCCTCAGGACCCCGCCGCTGGTCACAGCAGCCCCTGCCTGGCTCCTGCCTGCCCACACCGTGGGCATCCACGCCAGCTCCTGGCCATGGAGCTCAGCCAGCGCTGCTGCCGGCTGGGCTTTGCTGCTGTTGCCACCTGGACACTGGCTTGACGGCACCTTCCCTTTAGTGCAATAAAAGAAAGGGCCATCACCTAGCCTGGCAGAGAGCAGGGTTAACTTCAGTGTTGTTGAGAGGGCAGGGCCAGAGGGCTCCGGGGCAGAGCAAAGGACATGTTGGACTCAGGAGGGCCTGGAGGGTGCTGGGCTGCTCCTGGGGTCTATAGAAGAAATCGGGAATGGGCTGGGACTGGACAGATGAAGATAAAAAAGAGATAAAGACAGCTCGGGGATACACATGGGGAGAGGTGGCTACAGTAGGAACTACTGAAGAAGAGGAGGATTCCTCATAAATCGCTTTTCCGGGGTCCTCTCCAAAAAGAACTCTTGAGAGGGCTGCCCAGGCCCTTCTTAATTCTGTACGAGCTGCTCAAGATGTTTGGCTGTGAAGTACAGTTGCTGCCTTTCAACTCCTGTCCAGAGGTGGAACTGTGGAGAGAGGAGGTGGCTTAGGCCCCAGCTGCCAGGGGCACACAGGGAGCCTCCTGCACAGCAGGGCCCTGAGCTGGCAAGGCTCCCCAGTGTTATGAACAAAAATTCGGTTAATATTTTTTTGTGAGAAAGAGTTACAGGGACGCAGCCAGATCTGTCTCTGCCAGGGTTCTTAGTGCTTTGTTATTGTAATACCGGGTCTTTGAGGCTTATCTCCTCTTTTGTATTAGTAAAAGGCCTGGCTGGGTGGGGTACATGGCCCTTCCTGAGGCTGTGCTCTCTTCCAGCATAGGGAAGACACCTGAGAGGGTGGGGGGTGTTATGCAAAGTGACTCCAAAGTCCAGAATGCTTTGTGGGACCCCGACTCTAAATGCAATGAGAAAACCCCAAAAACAACAAGCCAAATAAGAATTGAGAGACTAAAGTGATGTCTGGACATGAGGAGCCAAGTGCTGAGACTGAAGAGATGTGGAGTCCCTCTCGCCCTGACCATGGGAGTTGTCCCTGGCGGTGAGACTGGGCCACCGAACGCCGAGAAATTGACACCTTACGGGGACATCACGCCCTAAAGGCTTCCACGAGGACTGGATCCCCCGGCTCTGCCCCTAGTGGACAGAGCTGTGCATATCCTCCTCCTCTGAGTCGCCCTGGGAGGCCCGACGGGGACTGCAGCCCTGCGGAGCCGCCCAGTCCTGAGCTGATCACTTTTAATAAAGGCATTAAAAAGGTGAAGAAGTCTCCTGGCCCTGTTTATTTCACCCAGCACGGCTGGAGCTGCTGGCACAGCCTGGCCCAGCTGCACAGTTGTCCCTCAAGGCCCTGGCGAGCAGGCCACGCCTCTGGGCAGGCTCCCTGGGCAGGAGCGGGCCCCAGAGCGCCTCTGCCTTTCCAGGGCAATGTCGTCCCTGCTCTTTCTCCTCCCCACTGTGCTTTGCCTCTGCCCTGTGCCCCTGGGGCTGCTCTTGGCCAGGCAGCCTCAGTGGGAGCCAGCACTGGCTGCAGCCCCAGCGGGCCCACCAGGACAAGGCTCAGCAATGAGGAGGCCAATGAAAGCTCTGGGCAGCAGCAGAACCCTCAGCAGAGCTCTTTGGACAATCACGGACTGCCCAGAACTCCACTGCAACCTCACTGGGAATGTTTCCTGTCTGCAGTAGACTTTCAAAAGAAGCTGTTTGAGGGGGAGAGCTACAAAACACTCACTGATTTCTCTTCCAGGAACACAAGATTCCAAAGCAGCACAACATAACAAGAAGCACCAAAAAAAGCAGGGCTCCTATAAACGCTATCCAGTAGATTATTTCCTCAAAGCTAGCCTTTCTGCTGTAGTTCTGGGAATCTGGAACATGTGCTGTGGTTCCCGCTGCACCTGTGGGAGAAATGGGGAGCGTGAGCCCATGCTGTGCTGCACTGCAGAGCTGGCAGCATGGTGGATGCAGGCAGGGCATTCTCCGTTTCCCCCATAGCTGGGGCCTGCAGGCACCTTGCCGCCCCTTGGCACAGGCTGTGCCACCCAACAAAGCCCAGCAGGCTGGGAGGAGAGCCCGGGGGCAGCGCAGCTGCTTGGGCAGTGGCTGCTTGGAGGGGCACGGGCCAAAGCCATCCCTGAGCAGCCACTGCCAGCCCTGGCCCCCCCTGCCCCGTGACAGCTCCCCCAGCCCCAGAGCACAGAGTCAGGCCCTGTCAGGAGCCAGTGCAGCCCCTGCCCAGTCGGGAGCCAAGGCTGGCTCTGGCCCTGGGCTCGTGGCAGGGCTCCTGCTCGGGGCTGCTCCTGTGCCTTGGGCCTCTGGGCACTCAGGGCCAGCTCCAGAGCAGCTGCAGCGGGAGGGACCTTGGTGCACGAGTCCCCTTTCCCCGGGCTGTGAACGAGCTCCAGAGGCCTCAAGGCCTCCAGAGGCACCTCCAGCTTTGGCAGCTGCTGGGCGGAGCAAGGGCAGGCCCTGGGGGAAGAGCTGCTGCCACACAGCCCTGCCAAGGGCTGAGGCCTGCTGAGCCTGGCACAGCAATTACCTTCTGTGCTTTCACCTGTACTTGGCATCACATTTGTTCCTGCAGCAGGGCCTAGCAGTGACCCACTGCTTTGTCTGGGGTGGGTCTCCTTCTGCACAGAATTTTGGTCCATCACTTGAAAAAGAAAGAGACACAGCTGGATCAGATGGCAACATTCCCCAGTGGGGGGCTGGCATCTTCAGGAAGCAATGCTTGAAAAAGTCAGTGGAATGGCCATGCTGTTGAGGCTGGGCATGAACACTCCCTCCTCCAAATAGCTGTGCCTCCTGAGCTGCTCAGAGACTGGCAAGCTGCAGGGGATCTCGGAACCATGCTGCACTTACAGCCTCCTGTCAGCTAATACCAAATGCCTTCCTACAGAGGCTGGGGAGAAGCTGCAGCCAGGCCAGGCTGGGAAACAGCCATGCAGGGAGTGGAAGCAGCAGCGAGGCAGCAAGGCTGCCATGGATCCCTTCCCACTGTGCCGGGCACAATGTGTCCAGATGTGCAGTCAAAGCCCCCGTCTGCTGAGTCCTACGGACAAGGCTGAGGGAAATGCACCCACCTTGTCCAGCCTGTGCTTCCTTCTGTGTTTGTCTCAGGAATTCATTTGCAACAGGAGACTTTTTGGCTCCAGTATCTTGAGATATTCCTTTTGGCCGACCTTAAGAGAAAGCAGTTCCGTTTCCCAGGAATGGATGCCACAAGAGCAGGGCTAAGCCTGTGAGGTCAGCAGGGACACACTACTCACCCCTGCGATTGAAGGTGGGTTGGTGCCAAACATCCAAGCCTGGTGCTGGAGATATCCTCTCTGCAGACACCCCTGTAACTCAACAGCCACAGAAGCTTCTGCCATCTCTGCTCAGCTGCACGGGCACCACTGAGCCGCAGGAGCGGTGAGGGGATCACACAGGGCAAGGGCACACACGTGCATGGCTCTGTCCTGGCACCTGCAGCGATGCCCCCCTGGCCGAGCTTTGGGCTCTGAGCTGGCAGCTCTCCCAGGGGAAAGGCCTTGACCTACCCTCACCATCTCCCAGAGGCTCAATCTTGAATGTGGGTTGGGAAGCCAGATCATGTTCACCAACAGGCTCAGCTGCAAAGAAATCAGGAAAGAACAGCTCTTGTGGCACTGTAGGAGATCCTCAGGCTGCAAGGAAGGCTCAGCCCTAGGGCACAGCCCTGGGCTCGGCCCCTGCCCATTCTACTCTTCTCTGTGGCTGCACAGAGCACACAGAAGGACACAGTGGCATTGCACACGGGAGGAGGATGGACAGCGAAATGCTCCTTCCTCCCACTGACACTGATCCTGTGGGATCACACAGGGCTCCAGAAGGAGCAGGGCAAAGTTTTCAGAATCCTTCACTCCTGGGCTCATGTTAAGGGGAAATTGCAGATCAGTGAGCTCTCGTCACATTGACATTGCTTATTCTCTCAGGAAAGGCACACTGAGAACTTGCCTCTAGCATCTTCCAGGAATTTCGATCCATTTTCAAGCAGGGCTTCCAAATCATGCAAGTCATGATCCCAATCTAGAAGGGAGCACAGATTAGAACCATTTTCCTGTTGTGCTGGGATCCCCTTCTGCCTCTGGCAGTTGGGCACTTCAAAGGGGTGGGGTAAGGCCGTGGGAGCCAGGTGTCAATGGACAAGGCCGAAGCTGCACAGGGGCCTGAGGAGCTCTGGGCCAGCTCCTGGTCACTCTCCACAATCTTTCCAGGCCCTCAGCAACATCCCTGGAGGGGAGATTGTAACAGCCCATGGCTAGCTGAGTCTCTTACTCTCACACAGAGGAAATCCTCAGTAAAGCCCTGGGAAAACTGCAGCAGGCTGAGCCACAGCTATCCTTGCCTCCCTCTATCCCTCCTGTCCTCCTTCTGCTGGGACCCTGCCCTCAAGGGGACGTGGCCAGGCCCTGTCAGGACCCACTGGAGCCTTGCTCTCCCCCTCTGCCCTTTCCCCACCATGGGCACCCCGTGCAGCCGCTCCCAGGTTTCGGGACGTGTCTCCCACGGAGGGAGCCCAGCAGGACAGCTCAATACGCGAGTGCCCTGAACCTGCTCGGGACAATTCCTCTGGGCTGTGCCCGTCTTGTCCGGGCTGTGCCCGCAGTGCCAAGCAGCAGAGAGGGCAGCTCAAGCCTCAGCAGGGCTTAGGCCCAGAGGCACAGCAATTACCTCCTGTGGCTGTGCCTGGCATCGCCTCCCTTTCAGCAGCAGAGGCTGCCAATGAGCCCCTGCTTCCTCCAGGAAAGAACCCTTTCTGCATCCCTTCCATCTCTGGAAAAAGAAAAAGGGAGGGATGGATCAGGTGTGGCTGTTTCCCATTGGGGAGGTTACAACTTTAAGAAGCAATGCTTCTCATAGCATGGATAAGGATCAGGAAACATCCCAGGCTCTTGGAACTGGGCCAGAGCTCTCCCTTCTCAAAACATTTGTACTTCCTTCTCTACTAAGAGATGGGTGAAATTGCAGGGGATCTCAGGGTGTGCATGGCCTGTGGTGCAGTTTGGGCTGCCTGTCAGCTGATGCCCAATGCCTTCCTGCAGAGGCTGGGGGAAGCTGCAGCCAGGCCAGGCTGGCAAACAGCCCTGCAGGGCGTGGAAGAAGAAGCGGGGCAGCGAGGCTGCCATGGATCCCTTCGCGCTGTGTCGGGCACGACGTGTCCAGATGTGCAGCCAAAGCCCCCGTCTGCTGAGTCCTAAGGACAAGGCTGTGGGAAATGCACTCACCTTGTACTGCCTGTAGCATTTCCTTCAGCATCTGCCAAAAAACTTCATATGGCTTCTGGGATTTTTTATCCGCTGTGTGTTTAGTCTTTCCTTTTGGAAGACATTAAGAGAAAGTAGTTTCATTTACCTGGAATGGATGCCACAAAAGTAGGGCTAAGCCTGTGGGGTCAGCAGGGACACATTACTCACCCCTGCAATGGGAGGTGGGATGGTGCGCAGCACGCAGCCCATCTGCAGGAGCAGTCTTCCCTGCAGTCATATCTGTAACTGAACAGCCAGAGAAGCTTCTGTCACCTGGTTCTTGACAGCTTGTCAATGATTATGCCTTGGTGGGATGGTGAGAACGCACCTGCAGAACTCTCAGTGGGCTGCACAATTTCAAACCTCCAGGTTAAAGGAGAAGCCATCCCAGTATCGCGGTCTGGAAGCAAACCAATATGAGAACTGTTTCCTTTGTGTGCCAAGGCTGGCTCTGGCCCTGGGCTCGCAGCAGGGCTCCCGCACAGGGCTGCTCCTGTGCCTTGGGCCTCTGGGCACTCAGGGCCAGCTCCAGAGCAGCTGCAGCGAGAGGGACGTTGGTGCACGAGTCCCCTTTCCCCGGGGCTGTGAATGAGCTCCAGAGGCACCTCCAGCTTTGGCTGCTGCTGGGCCTGTGCAGGGCAGGCCCTGGGGAAGAGCTGCTGCCACACAGCCCCGCCAAGGGCTGAGCCTGGTACAGCAATTACCTTCTGTGCTTTCGCCTGTGTCTGGCATTGCCTTCCTTCCTGCACCAGGGGCTGGGAACGAAGAGTGACTGCTTCCTTCAGAAAATGCTGCCTTCCAGAGAAACTCTATGTCCATGTCTTGAGAAAGGAAGGGAGACAGCTGCATCAGATGGAATTGTTCGCTATTTGGGTGGTGGCATCTACAGGAGGCAATGTATGTTAATGACCAGGAAAATGGCCAGGTTATTGGGGCTGGGTCATATCACTCCCTGCTGCAAACCCCCACCCTTTCCTAATCTGGACACCAGGATATTGTGGGAGATCTCAGGGTCTGTTGATGTTTGGGCTGCCTGTCAGCTGATGCCCAATGCCTTCCTACAGAGGCTGGGGAGAAGCTGCAGCCAGGCCAGGCTGGCAAACAGCCCTGCAGGGCATGGAAGCAGCAGCGGGGCAGCGAGGCTGCTATGGATCCCTTCCTGCTGTGCCGGGCACGACATGTCCAGATGTGCAGCCAAAGCCCCCGGCTGCTGAGCCCCAGGACAAGGCTGAGGGAATTGTTCTCACCACTCCCTTTGTGCAGTTCCTCCACCATTTGTTTCAAGATGATGTTTGACTCAAGTGATTCCTTGTCGCCTCTAGGTTTGTTCTTCCCTCTCAGAGGACCTTAAGAGAAAGTAGTTCCATTTCCCATGAATGGATGCCACAAAAGCAGGGCTCAGCCTGTGGGGTCAGCAGGGACACACTACTCACCCCTGCGATGGGCGCCGGGCTTGTGTGCAGCAATCAGAAAAGGAGCAGCAAAAGTCTCCTCTGCAGACACACCTGTAACTGAACAGCCAGATGTCTTAGGTCGGAAATGGGCGTGTGTATTTTATTCTTATGTGTAGAGCAGTTACCTTCTGTTCATTGGGCATTTTTCTTTATCTCCCCCACAACCCATCCTCCCTCTGGGGAGATACCTTCTGTTAATGGGCCACTGAGAGTCACTGCATGGCTGATAAAATTACCTCATCCCATTGTGAGAAGCTCTGGCCAGAGGGCAGAGCCAAGCATTCCTATCTGGATATAATGTGAGACTTGAAAGACTACAGGCAAGCTTTTCCACTGGATGCCCAGAGGAACTGCTTTCTCCTCCACTGGATTTCCAGAGGAAGACCAGGCCCATCTGCACCTCCACTGGATCTTCAGAGGAGGACTACACCCTCCTACAGGATCACTGCTCCAACAGAACCACACCTGTCAGTGCATAAGCGCGGCAGCCACCATTTAATGGGACTGCAGCCACAACCGTGGCCCACAGAGTGTCAGTTCCTATCCTGTCTCTGTCAGTGTTTTGTATTACTGCATTGCTCATTATTATTATTATTATTATTATTATTATTAATATTAATATTTTCTTCCCTTATAAAGAAATGTTATTCCTGCTCTCATATCTTTGCCTGAGAGCTCCTTAATTTAAAAATTGTAACAATTCGGTTGGAGGGGGTTTACACATATTCGCTTTCCGGGGAGGGTCCTTCCTTCCTTACCAGACACCTGTCTTTTCAAACCAGGACACTGGAGAAGCAACTGTGACCTGGTCCTGTCAGCTTGTCAATGGTTACTCCTTGGTGGCACAGTGAGAACATACCTGCAGAACCCCCAGAAGGCTTCACAGCTTCATACCGCAAGGTTGATGGAGAAGCCTTCACAACTTCGTATCTCCAGGTTAATGGAGAAGCCTTCCCAGTATCCCAGTCTGGAAGCAAACCAAGATGAGAACTGTTTCCTTTGTGTGCCAAGGCTGGCTCTGGCCCTGGGCTCGCAGCAGGGCTCCCGCTCGGGGCTGCTCCTGTGCCTTGGGCCTCTGGGCACTCAGGGCCAGCTCCGGAGCAGCTGCAGAGGGAGGGATGTTGGTGCACGAGTCCCCTTTCCCTGGGGCTGTGAACGAGCTCCAGAGGCCTCCAAGCCACCAGAGGCACCTCCTGCGTAGGCTGCTGCTGGGCCTGTGCAGGGCAGGCCCTGGGGGAAGAGCTGCTGCCACACAGCCCTGCCAAGGGCTGAGCCTGGTACAGCAATTACCTTCTGTGCTTTCGCCTGTGTCTGGCATTGCCTTCCTTCCTGCACCAGGGGCTGGGAACGAAGAGCGACTGCTTCCTTCAGGAAATGCTGCCTTCCAGAGAAACTCTATGTCCATCTCTTGAGAAAGGAAGGGAGACAGCTGCATCAGATGGAACTGTTCGCTATTTGGGTGGTGGCATCTTCAGAGGCAATATATGTTAATGACCAGGAAAATGGCCAGGTTACTAGGGATGGGTCACATCACTCCCTGCTGTAAACCACCTCCTTTTCCTAATCTGGAGACCAGGATATTGTGGGGGAACTCAGGGTCTGTGGATGTTTGGGCTGCCTGTCAGCTGATGCCCAATGCCTTCCTGCAGAGGCTGGGGAGAAGCTGTAGCCAGGCCAAACTGGCAAACAGCCCTGCAGAGTGTGGAAGCAGCAGCGGAGCAGCAAGGCTGCCATGGATCCCTTCCGGCTGTGCCAGGCTCGGCGTGTCGAGATGTGCAGCCAAAGCCCCGGCTGCTGAGCCCCAGGACAAGGCTGAGGGAAATGCTCTCACCATTCTCTTTGGGTTGTTCTGTCACGATTTGTTTTAAGATATCATGTGACTCAAGGGATTTCTTCTCGCCTCTAGGTTTCTTCATTCTTCTCAGAGGACCTTAAGAGAAAGTAGTTCCATTTTCCATGAATGGATGGCACAAAAGCAGGGCTCAGCCTGTGTGATCAGCAGGGACACACTACTCACCCCTGCGATGGGCGCCGGGCTTGTGTGCAGCAAGCAGAAAAGCTGCAGGGAAAGTCCTCTTTGCAGACACACCTGTAACTCAATAGCCAGGGAAGGTACTGTCACCTTGTTTCTGTCAGTCATTGTCAATGATTGCTGTGTGGTTGGACAGTGAGAACATACCTGGAAGAGGGCCAGAAGGCTTCAAAGCTTTACGCAGCCAATCTAACGGAGAAGCCTTTCCAGCAACCTCAGCTAGAACAGAGCACAGATGAGCATATTTTTCAGGGTGTACTGGGATTCCCTTCTGCCTGAGGGAAAAGAGCACTGCAAGGGGGTCAGGTAAGGCCGTGGGAGTCAGATGTGAAGGGACATGGCCAAAGCTGCACAGGGGCCTGGGGAGCTCGGGGCAGGCTCCTAGTCAATGTGCACCCTCTTTGCAGGGCCTGAGTAAAATTCTTAGAGTGGTGGCTGGAACAGCTCAGGGGGTGTTAAGTTCCCTCTCCCACACAGTAAATCCACCCGAAATCCCTGGGGGAAAATACAGGAGGCAGTGCCACAACTATCCTTCTATCCCTCTGTCCCTCCTACCCACTCTCCTTTCTTCTCTTTCTACCTTCTTCTATCTCTCCATGCCTCTTTCCCCTGGGACAAATCCCCCAGCACAGGGGCACATCGCCAGGCCCTGTCAGGACCCACTGGAGCCTTGCTCTCCCCCTCTGCCCTTTCCCCACCATGGGCACCCCGTGCAGCCGCTCCCAGGTTTCGGGACGTGTCTCCCACGGAGGGAGCCCAGCAGGACAGCTCAGTACGCGAGTGCCCTGAGCCTGCTCGGGACAATTCCTCTGGGCTGTGCCCGTCTTGTCCGGGCTGTGCCCGCAGTGCCAAGCAGCAGAGAGGGCAGCTCAAGCCTCAGCAGGGCTCAGGCCCAGAGGCACAGCAATTACCTCCTGTGGCTGTGCCTGGCATCGCCTCCCTTCCTGCAGCAGAGGCTGTCAATGAGCCCCTGCTTCCTCCAGGAAATGCTTCCTTCTGCAAAAACTCTTCTTGCATCTCTGGAGAGAGGAAAAGGGAGAGCTGGATGAGGAGGGGTTGTTTCCCATTGCAGAGGTGGCACTTAAGAATGCAATGCTTCTTAAACACATTCATAAGGTTCTGGAAGTCATGCAAGCTTTGTAGCTGGGCCAGGGCTCTGCCTTCTCAAAACAGCCCCTACACCTGATCTGCCTAGAGATGGGAGAATAGCAGGGGATCTCAGGGCATTTATGGCCCATGGTGCTGTTTTGGCTCCCTGTAAGGTGATGCCAAATGCCTTCCTGCAGAGGCTGGGGAGAAGCTGCAGCCAGGCCAGGCTGGCAAACAGGCCTGCAGGGCGTGGAAGCAGCAGCGGGACAGTGAGGCTGCCATGGATCCCTTCCTGCTGTGCCGGGCTCGGCGTGTCCAGATGTGCAGCCAAAGCCCCCGGCTGCTGAGCCCCAGGACAAGGCTGAGGGAATTGTTCTCACCACTCCCTTTGTGCAGTTCCTCCACCATTTGTTTCAAGATGATGTTTGACTCAAGTGATTCCTTGTCGCCTCTAGGTTGGTTCTTCCCTCTCAGAGGACCTTAAGAGAAAGTAGTTCCATTTCCCATGAATGGATGCCACAAAAGCAGGGCTCAGCCTGTGGGGTCAGCAGGGACACACTACTCACCCCTGCGATGGGCGCCGGGCTTGTGTGCAGCAATTCGAAAAGGAGCAGCAAAAGTCTCCTCTGCAGACACACCTGTAACTGAACAGCCAGGTGTCTTAGGTCGGAAATGGGCGTGTGTATTTTATTCTTATGTGTAGAGCAGTTACCTTCTGTTCATTGGGCATTTTTCTTTATCTCCCCCACAACCCATCCTCCCTCTGGGGAGATACCTTCTGTTAATGGGCCACTGAGAGTCACTGCATGGCTGATAAAATTACCTCATCCCATTGTGAGAAGCTCTGGCCAGAGGGCAGAGCCAAGCATTCCTATCTGGATATAATGTGAGACTTGAAAGACTACAGGCAAGCTTTTCCACTGGATGCCCAGAGGAACTGCTTTCTCCTCCACTGGATTTCCAGAGGAAGACCAGGCCCATCTACACCACCACTGGATCTTCAGAGGAGGACTACACCCTCCTACAGGACCACTGCTCCAACAGAACCACACCTGTCAGTGCATAAGGGCTGCAGCCACCATTTAATGGGACTGCAGCCACAACCGCGGCCCACAGAGTGTCAGTTCCTATCCTGTCTCTGTCAGTGTTTTGTATTACTGCATTGTTCATTTTTAAATTATTATTATTATTATTATTATCATTATTATTAGTGTTATTTTTGTTGTTGTTCTTGTTCTTGTTATCTTCCCTAACAGAGAACTCTGACTTCTGCTGCCATATCTTTGCCTGAGAGCTCCTTAATTTAAAAATTGTAACAATTCTGCTGGAGGGGGTTTTAGATATTCCCTTTCAGAGGAGGCTCCTTCTTTCCTTAGCAGACACCTGTCTTTTCAAAACAGGACACAGGTGAAGCTTCTGTCACAACTCCTGTCAGCTGGTCAATGATTACTCCTTGGTGGCACAGTGAGAACACACCTGGAGGAGGCTCCAAGGGCTTCAAAGCTTTCTGCAGCCAAGTTAATGGAGAAGCCTTCCCAGCCAGTTCATCTGGAAGTGAGCACAGATGAGCACATTTTTGAGGGTGTGCTAGGATCCCCTTCTGCATCTGGGAAACGGGCACTGCAAGGTTGTCGGGTAAGGCTATGGGAGCCAGGTGTGAATGGACATGGCCAAAGCTGCACAGGGGCCTGGGGAGCTCGGGGAAGGCTCCTGGTCACTCTGCACCCTCTTTGCAGGCACTGAGTAACATTCTTGGAGAGGTAGGTGGAACAGCTAAGGGGGCATTATGTTCTCTCACTCCCAAACATTAAATCTGTGTGGGATTTCCCTAAATCCCTTGGGGAAAATGCAGCAGGCAGTGCCACAACTATTCTTCTATCACTCTGTCCCTCCTACCCACTCTCCCTTCCCTTTCTACCTTCTACTTTCTCTCCATCGCTCTTTCCCTCAAATCCCCCAGCCCAAGGGCACATGGCCAGGCCCTGTCAGGACCCACTGAAGCCTTGCTCTCCCCCTCTGCCCTTTCCCCACCATGGGCACCCCGTGCAGCCGCTCCCAGGTTTCGGGACGTGTCTCCCACGGAGGGAGCCCAGCAGGACAGCTCAGTACGCGAGTGCCCTGAGCCTGCTCGGGACAATTCCTCTGGGCTGTGCCCGTCTTGTCCGGGCTGTGCCCGCAGTGCCAAGCAGCAGAGAGGGCAGCTCAAGCCTCAGCAGGGCTCAGGCCCAGAGGCACAGCAATTACCTCCTGTGGCTGTGCCTGGCATCGCCTCCCTTCCTGCAGCAGAGGCTGCCAATGAGCCCCTGCTTTCTCTGGAAAATGCTTCCTTCTGCACAGCCTCTTCTTTCATTTCTGGAGGGAGGATAAGAGACTGCTAGATCAGATTCAGCTGTACGACATCGGAATGGGGAAGGTGGCTTCTTCAGGAGGAAATGCTTGCAAAAGGCATGGATAAGGATCAGAAAACACCCGGGATTTTGGGACTGTCCAAGGCTGGTCCCATCTCCAAACAACCCCTTCACCTGATCTGCCCAGAGACAGGGAAATTGCAGGGGATCTCAGGGTGTGCATGGCCCTGGAGGTGCATTTTGGGCTGCCTGTCAGCTGATGCCCAATGCCTTCCTGTAGAGGCTGGGGAGAAGCTGCAGACAGGCCAGGCTGGCAAACAGCCCTGCAGGGCGTGGAAGAAGAAGCGGGGCAGCGAGGCTGCCATGGATCCCTTCCTGCTGTTCCAGGCACGGCGTGTCCAGATGTGCAGCCAAAGCCCCCGGCTGCTGAGCCCCAGGACAAGGCTGAGGGAAATGCACCCACTTTGTCCCGCCTGTGCTTCCTTCTGTGTTTGTCTCAGGAATTCATTTGCGATAGGAGACTTTTTGGCTCCAGTATCTTGAGATGTTGCTTTTTGAGGACCTCAATAGAATGTTGTTCCATTTCCCATGAATGGATGCCACAAAAGCAGGGCTCAGCCTGTGGGGACAGCAGGGTCACACTACTCACCCCTGTGATGGGGGCCGAGATTCTGTGCAGGAAGCGGAAAATGTTCAGGAAAAGTCCCCTCTGCAGACACACCTGTAACTCAACAGCCAAAGAAGATTTTGCCACCTTGTTTCCGCCACTCAATGTCAATTATTACTCTGTGGTTGGACAGTGGGAACATACTTGGAAGAGGGCCAGAAGGCTTCAAAGCTTTACGCAGCCAATCTAACGGAGAAGCCTTTCCAGCAACCTCAGCTAGAACAGAGCACAGATGAGCACATTTTTCACACAGGGTGTACTGGGATTCCCTTCAGCCTGTGGGAAATGAGCACTGCAGGGGGGTCAGGTAAGGCCGTGGGAGCCAGACGTGAATGCACTTGGCCAAAGCGGCACAGGGGCCTGGGGAGCTCGGGGCAGGCTCCTGGTCACTCTGCACCCTCGTTGCAAGCCCTGTGCAACATCCCTCTAAAGGTTCCTGAACAGCTCTGGGGGCGTTACGTTCTCTCACTCCCACACAGTAAATCCTCCATAAATCTCTGATGAAAACTGCAGCAGGCACTGTCACAACTATCCTTCTACCCTTCTGTCCCTCGCACACACTCTCCCTTCTCTTTCTACCTTCTTCTATCTCTCCAACCTTCTTTCCCCTGGGACAAATTCCCCCAGCCCAGGGGCACATAGCCAGGCCCTGTCAGGACCCACTGGAGCCTTGCTCTCCCCCTCTGCCCTTTCCCCACCATGGGCACCCCGTGCAGCCGCTCCCAGGTTTCGGGACGTGTCTCCCACGAAGGGAGCCCAGCAGGACAGCTCAGTACGCGAGTGCCCTGAGCCTGCTCGGGACAATTCCTCTGGGCTGTGCCCGTCTTGTCCGGGCTGTGCCCGCAGTGCCAAGCAGCAGAGAGGGCAGCTCAAGCCTCAGCAGGGCTCAGGCCCAGAGGCACAGCAATTACCTCCTGTGGCTGTGCCTGGCATCGCCTCCCTATCAGCAGAAGAGGCTGCCAACGAGCCCCTGCTTCCTCTGGGAAACTGAGTCTTCAGCACAGCCTCTTCTTCCATCTCTGGAGAGAGGAAAAAGGAGAGCTGGATCAGGTGGGGCTGTTCCACAATGAGAAGGTGGCATCTTCAGAAGGAAATGCCTCTCAAAGACATTTATTATGTTCTGGAAGGCATCCAAGCTTGGAAGTTGGACAAAGGCTCTCCCTTCTCCAAATCACCACTCCTCGTGATCTGCCTGGAGACCGGGAAATCACAGGGGATCTCAGACCCGTGGTGCTGTTTGGGCAGCCTGTCAGCTGCTGCCCAATGCCTTCCTGCAGAGGCTGGGGAGAAGCTGTAGCCAGGCCAGGCTGGGAAACAGCCCAGCAGGGCGTGGAAGCAGCAGTGGGGCAGCGAGGCTGCCATGGATCCCTTCCTGCTGTGCCGGGCACGGAGTGTCCAGTTGTGCAGCCCAAGCCCCCGGCTGCTGAGCCCCAGGACAAGGCTGAGGGAAATGCACCCACCTTGTCCTGCCTTCTGCATTTCCTTCAGCAGCTGCCTAATGTGTTCAGATGGCTCATGGGGTTTCTTGTGTCTTGTAGCTTTGTAATTTCCTGTTGGGGGACCTTAGAGCAACACGGTTCCATTTCTCAGGAATTGGAGCCCACAAAAGCAGGGCTCAGCTTGTGTGGTCAGCAGGGACAAACTACTCACCCCTGCGATGGGAGCTGGGCTTGCGTGCAGTAACTAGCAAGGAAGCTGGAGAAGTCCTCCCTGCGGACACATCTGTAACACATCAGCCACAGAAGCTTCTGCCATCTCTGCTCAGCTGCACGGGCACCACTGAGCCGCAGGAGCGGTGAGGGGATCATGCAGGGCGAGGGCACACACGTGCATGGCTCTGTCCTGGCACCTGCAGCGATGCCCCCCTGGCCGAGCTTTGGGCTCTGAGCTGGCAGCTCTCCCAGGGGAAAGGCCTTGACCTACCCTCACCATCTCCTAGAGGCTCAGTCCTGGACGTGGGTTGGGAAGCCAGATCACCTTCACCAACAGGTTCAGCTGCAAAGAAAGACAGGACAGAACAGCTCCGGTGGCGCTGTAGGAGATCCTCAAGCTGCAAGGAAGGCTCAGCCCCGGGGCACAGCCCTGGGCCCGGCCCCTTCCCTCTCTGCTCTTCTCTGTGGCTGCACAGAGCACACAGAAGGACACAGTGCCATTGCACATGGGAGGAGGATGGACAGCTAAATGCTCCTTCCTCTGACTGACAGCAATCCTTTGGGATGACTCAGTGTTCCAGAAAGGAGTAGGCAAGGTTTACAGAATTCTTCACCATGGACTTAACCTTAATGAAAATGGCAGATGGGTGAGCTCTTGCCACACTGACACTGATTATTCTGCCAGTAAAAAGGGAAATTCAGAACTTGCCTCCAGCATTCTCCAGGACATTCAAAGCATCATTCTGCAGGACTTCCAAATCATCCAAGTCATGACCCCAATCTAGAAGAAAGCAAAGACACAAACCCTTTTCATGTGCGCTGGGATGCCCTTCCTCCTCTGGGAACTGGGAGCTGCAAGGGGGTCACGTAATGCAGTGGCAGACAGATGTCAATGGACATGGCCAAACTGCACAGAGGCCTGGGAAGCTCTGGGTAGGCTCCTGGTCACTCTGCACCCTCTTTGCAGGCCCTGTGACACAGCCCTTTAAAGGTTCCTGGAACAGCTCAAAGGGGATTAGGCTCTTTCACTCCCACACTGTAAATCCTCCCTAAATCTCAGGGGAAAAATACAGCAGGCAGTGCCACAACTATCCTTCTACCCCTCTGTCCCTCGTACCCACTCTCCCTTCTTCCCTTTCTACCTTCTTCTATGTCTCCATCCCTCTTTACCCTGGGACTAATCCCCCATGCCAAGGACACACAGCCAAGCCCTGTCAGGACCCACTGGAGCCTTGCTCTCCCCTCTGCCCTTTCCCCACCATGGGCACCCCGTGCAGCCGCTCCCAGGTTTCGGGATGTGTCTCCCACGGAGGGAGCCCAGCAGGACAGCTCAGTACGCGAGTGCCCTGAGCCTGCTCGGGACAATTCCTCTGGGCTGTGCCCGTCTTGTCCGGGCTGTGCCCGCAGTGCCAAGCAGCAGAGAGGGCAGCTCAAGCCTCAGCAGGGCTCAGGCCCAGAGGCACAGCAATTACCTCCTGTGGCTGTGCCTGGCATCGCCTCCCTTCCTCCAGCAGAGGCTGCCAATGAGCCCCTGCTTCCTCTGAGAAACTGAGCCTTCTGCACAGCCTCTCCATCCATCTCTGGAGAGAGGAAAAGGGAGAGCTGGATCAGGTGGGGCTGTTCCACAATGAGAAGGTGGCATCTTCAAGAAGCAATGCCTCTTAAAAACATTCACAATGTTCTGGAAGGCATCCAAGCTTGGGAGCTGGGCAAAGGCTCTCCCTCGTCCAAATCACCACCCCTCTTGATCTGCCCGGACACGGGGAAATCACAGGGGATCTCAGACCCATAGTGCAGTTTGGGCTGCCTTTCACCTGATGCCCAATGCCTTCCTGCAGAGGCTGGGGAGAAGCTGTAGCCAGGCCAGGCTGGCAAACAGCCCTGCAGGGCGTGGAAGCAGCAGCGGGGCAGCGAGGCTGCCATGGATCCCTTCCTGCTGTGCCGGGCTCGGCGTGTCCAGATGTGCAGCCAAAGCCCCCGGCTGCTGAGCCCCAGGACAAGGCTGAGGGAAATGCACCCACCTTGTCCTGCCTTCTGCATTTCCTTCAGCAGCTGCCTAATGTGTTCAGATGGCTCATGGGGTTTCTTGTGTCTTGTACCTTTGTACTTTCCCGTTGGGGGTCCTAAGAGCAACACGGTTCCATTTCCCATGGATGGATGCCATAAAAGCAGGGCTCAGGCTGTGGGGTCAGCAGGACGCCCTACTCACCCCTGCGATGGGAGCTGGGCTTGTGTGCAGTAACAAGCAAGGAAGCTGGAGATATCCTCTCTGCAGACACCCCTGTAAGTCAATAGCCAGAGAAGCTTCTGCCATCTCTGCTCAGCTGCACGGGCACCACTGAGCCGCAGGAGCGGTGAGGGGATCATGCAGGGCGAGGGCACACACGTGCATGGCTCTGTCCTGGCACCTGCAGTGATGCCCCCCTGGCCAAGCTTTGGGCTCTGAGCTGGCAGCTCTCCCAGGGGAAAGGCCTTGACCTACCCTCACCATCTCCCTGAGACTCAGTCCTGGACATGGGTTGGGAAGCCAGATCACCTTCACCAACAGGTTCAGCTGCAACGAAAGGCAGGACAGAACAGCTCTTGTGGCACTGTAGGAGATCCTCAGGCTGCAGGCAAGGCTCAACCCCGGGGCACAGCCCCGGGCCCGGCCCCTTCCCTCTCTGCTCTTCTCTGTGGCTGCACAGAGCACATGGAAGGACACAGTGGCATTGCACATGGGAGGAGGATGGACAGCTAAATGCTCCTTCCTCTGACTGACAGCAATCCTGTGGGATGACTCAGTGCTCCAGAAAGGAGCGGGGCAAGGTTTTCAGAATTCTTCAACCCTGACTCAATGAAAATGGCAGATGGGTGAGCTCTTGCCACACTGACACTGATTATTCTGCCAGTAAAAAGGGAAATTCAGAACTTGCCTCCAGCATTCTCCAAGACATTCAAAGTGTCATTCTGCAGTCCTTCCAAATCTTTGAAGTCGTTATCCAAATCTAGAATGGAGCAAAAACCCAAACCCCTTATATGTCCGCTAGGATGCCCCTCCTCCTCTGGGAATTGGGCACTGCCAGGGGGTTGGTTAAGGCTATGGGAGCCAGGTGTGAATGGACAAGGCCAAACCGCACAGGAGGCTGGGGAGCTCTGGGCTGGCTCCTGGTCACTCTGCACCCTCTTTGCAGGCCCTGTGACACATCCCTGGAGAGGAAACTGGGGCTGCCCAGTGCCCGTATGGGCTCTCTCCCTCCCCCAGAGGAAACCCCCCTAAAGGCCTGGGGAAAACCATCCCCAGCGCTTCCCGGGGAGCAGGGAGCGCTGTCCCGGGAAAGGGGAGCCAGGCTGCCGGCTCACCTGCTCGCCGTGCTTGCAGCGGAGCAGCCTGGGCAGCCCTGGCAGGCAGGGCCACGGCCAGGAGGAGCAGGAGGAAGAGGCGCAGAGCAAGGGCCATGGTGCCTTGCCCTCTGCCAGTCCCTCAGCTCTTGCTGCCACCGCTGTCCTGACACCGCTGTCCCAATGTCAGCACCACTGCTGCCACCGCCGCTGCTGCTGCCGCAACAGTTGTGCTCAAGCACTGACTGCTCGCTCCTTGTGCTGCTGTGCAACCACCGGGTCTGGCACCTCTGTGACCTCAGAGCCTGCTGTGACCTCAGCCTGCTGTGACCCATGAGCCTGCTGTGACCTTTAGGGTGGGGCAGGACTTTTTGGGAATGGATCTCAAGAGGTTCTGTTCCAGTGAGGAGAGTATGTCTGTCCCCAGCAGGGCTCTGAAATATAAGTTTTTTCACAAGAACTGTGTTATATGGCATTGGACAAATGAGACATTCATGGTTCTATATGCAACAGCAATATCAAGTCCAAAATTCAACTCCCACTATTGCAGGCAGCAGCAGCCCTGCCACGCTGACACCAAGTCCCTGCTGTGCTCTGTGCTGGCCTTTGGCCCATATTTAAAAAATGAAGAACTTGATGCCAAAGCTTACAAAAATAAGGCAACACAGGCCATCAGGGTAGCTGCAGGCTTTAGGGGACACCCAAACCCGCTTCAAATCTTATGGGTGTCCTCAGCCACCCTAAAATCCCCCTGTGTGCTTCACGAGAGACCCCTGACCCTTGCTTAATTTACAGGTGTCCCTTGGTCCCTGCACACCTTTCCAGATTCCTGAAATTCCCTGCACAACTTCTTGGTGTCCCCAGTGCCCGGCACAGCACAGAGGTGACCCAAACCCCCTGCATGCCTTTAGAGCGATCCAAACATAACACTCAGGGAGCAGCAACAGTGCTGAGCCATCTTCTGTGTGTGTGTGTTCACCATGTGTCCCTGGGTGAACAGATGAGGCCTGGGGGACAAATCCCCACTATGCTCATAAGAGATCCGGGGCTGCCACAGGCCCAGTGTCTGTCGGGCTCTGAGCTCATCCCTCCGGCTATGAAGGACTTCCTTCAGAGTCCAGCCTCCCTGCATTGTTCTCAAGGCAAGCACTTACTGATGGCTTCCCTCTTTTCCTGGGCATGCCACTGGAGGAGTGTTGGACAATTCCCTTTTCTGAGCCAGAGATGGGGTAATAACTGAGAGGCGTTTTAAAACCTTTTATTCCATTTCCAGTCTCATGAGAAGGGTGAGAATACAGATGTTATAATTTGCGCTATCGCAATCAGAAGCTATTTCTAAATTACAAAACACAATAAGCATTTTTTGGCTATCAGCTTTTTGCCACACTATGCTGTAGATGCCTTAAACCAAATCATCTAAAACTACCCCTCATGGGTCCTACTACAATGCATCTTTCATATGCATAGAGAAATAATTCTATTTCTCTAAAGTATCTAGTCTTATTTGTAAGGCCATTTTTTGAAACTTTTTTCTAGCTCTGTTTTTTCTAGCTCTCTCTTAACAATATCTGTCGTATTCCATGGCGTTTGTAAGTCAGCATTTCTTATCTCATATTTTGCATACAGATGCATACTGGGTGGGTGTTCTGTCAGGCTCTGAGAACTTTCTACAAATCCATTTCGCACATTTCTCCCTCTCTCTTGGACAGAAAAAAACTTCTTTGATTGTCTTGTTCATCATTTGCTGTGTACAGTGAAGTACATAAGGTGCTATAACTAACATCGTTATGATAATAATCAATGCATGTAAGCTTATTTTGTAAAGCTCTTTTAGATAAGGTGTAAAATTTTATCCTTCAAAAAAGTTGTCTAACTATGACCTATAATTTGATTTAATTTGATTTGTCAAATCTCTCAGTTTTTGAAGTTGTTTGTGCATGGACACTGAATGGTCACATAAGTTCATATAACACAGTCTTTCAAAATCTTCACAACTATGTCTATGGGCTAGTAAATTTGATGGCAGTTCTGTCGGGACAGGCCTTCAGCCGGGTAATAATTAGCATTGACTCCATGATTGCAGAAGGCTGATCAATCACTTTATTCTATTCTATCATAGTATAGTATAGTATAGTACAGTACAGTATAGTATTCTATGCTATCCTATACTACACTATACTGTACTATACTACACTACATTACACTATACTATACTATACTATACTATACTATACTATACTATACTATACTACACTTCTTAAGAAACTCATCCCCTTACAGACAGTCCAATACAGCTTTAACCTAATTGGTCAATCCATCCAAACACCATCCAGTGTCCAATTAAGAAATGACCCTTTGGTAAACAAATCTCCCTAACACATTCCACATGTTCACAACAACAGGTGCAGCAACTGGAGCTAAGAATTGTTTGTGATTCTTTTCTCTGATCTTCTCACCACCTGCCCCAAGAAAATCCTGGGAAAGTCGTGCCTGCTGCTCTCTATGGAGAGAGCTGCTGCCACAGCTGTTCTGTTTTGTAAGGTTGTATGTCTGAACAGCACTAACATCTGTCACTGTGTCACTCATTGTAATGGAAATAGGATAGACTTCTTTACTCAGCCAACACCCTAATTGTATAATTTTTTAATGCTTTACTTGAAATAATTTGAGGTAGAAATAAAGATGATGTAATTCATTTTGCGGGGCCCCAGGGATTGAAATTGTTATTACAGTTTTCTGTATAATGATGGGCAAATCTTCTTTTTCTATGTTTTCTCTTGATAGTTTTTTTAACATTAGGTGCTATTTCAGTGAGCTATCTGATGCTACATGGGCTACCTTTCATTTCTGAGGGAATGCCCTGTTAGGCTCTAATTCTATAAATGAAACAATATCTTTTTGGCAACTGCCATGGGGACTCATCTAGGT
This sequence comes from Zonotrichia leucophrys gambelii, assembly GCF_028769735.1. Lineage (NCBI taxonomy): Eukaryota > Metazoa > Chordata > Aves > Passeriformes > Passerellidae > Zonotrichia > Zonotrichia leucophrys. The sequence goes on from NC_088182.1 coordinate 20,235,962, forward strand.
CAGCATTTTCACTTTTAGGGGGCACTGGAGTAGTACAATTGCATACAAACATGAGTTTCTGTATACAGGATGATGGGGCATAGCATTTAATTGTGGATCTCCCTGGTACTGAAATTCAGCACAAAATTCTGTTGTTAAAGAACCAAGAATTTCTAATTTTTGAGGTTTAGAGGGTGCTTTAAGAAGATCAGAGGCATAATGACATTAATTGGTTATGTGATTTGTCTCATTGGTAACTTCACATTAATATTTGTCACAATTGGGTATCGGCCACTCCTAACTAAACAGGTTGCAAAGGGTTTGTCTGGGTTCAGATTGGTCAAACATATGGTGTTGAGCTTGCTGACTTGGCTAAAGGAACCTAAACATTCCTTTTTGGTTGATCTACAGGCATATCTGCATTGTAAAAGTAAGTAAGTAAAGCTAATAAGCAACAATATATAATTTGATCAAACTCTATGTTCTTGTTCAGCTGCTTTTTGATAAAAGCTTTCTCATATAGTTCTCAAGCAAATCTATTAGCGTTTGTTTAGGGACTGGCTAACTATAAGGCACTAAACTGTCCCTCAGTTTTTACAAATTTGGATATCTTAGAATTCTTTTTAACATGATGGACATCACGCTTTTGCCAAAAGAGCTTTATGATATTAACAATTTTCACAGTCGAAACATCAACATAAAACTCAAGCTTTGTCATTTTTGTGGGTTGAACAGGGAATATCTGGCATGAATCGTAGTCTCTCTGTGCAGCTCACATCTGCGTGCTCCTTTCCCGGCTGGTGGAATTGTCCGTGTGCTCATGTGTATGATACAGTTTCATGTTTCTTGCTGGGACCCACATAGGTCCGGCACCTGTGGAAACACAGGCATTACCCTTTGCCCAGGTTACTAGTGGAAATGGTCCTTCAATTTGTCCTGTCTCAGGGTTTCTGATTAAAACGGGAGGATTTTCTTTCAATTTTGCCTGTGTACTATTTGAAAAGTGCCTAGAAATTGGAAGATTAGGTTCTGCAAATGAGCTATTTGAAAAATTAAAGCCATATAAAGCTTTGCTCAGCCTCATCTGAGGTGTTGCTTGGGACACTCCCCTGTTCTGTTGATCTAGACGGCATTGTAGAGTGTGTCTTTTTAATAACTGCTGGACTCGTGGGGGAATGGGGAATTCTAAAAGTGTGGTGAACTGCCTAATCCATCAAAATTGTGGCCAATTTTTGAGCTGTGTATGCGGGGCCATTGTCTGGTTTTGCTTCTCGGGGGACATCCAATGAAACAAAAGCTTGCAGAAAATGTTGGCAAGCATGATTGGCTGTTTCCCCTGTGTGTGCAGAAGCAAATACTGCACCTGAAAAAGTATCAACAGGCACATTAATATTTTTGAATTTTCCAAAAGACAGGTATTTGGTAATATCTGTTTGCCATAATTGTAAACTTTGCAATCCTCCTGGATCAACAGCTCCTGTAGAAACAGGAGGTTGTACAAGTTGACAGTCAGGGCAAGCACCAATAATTGCTTTTGCTTGACCCTTGGAGATGCGAAACATTTGAGCAAGTGCTTGATCATTTTGACAAAAAAAGGCATGACTCAGTTTTGCTTGTTCAAAAATGTTTGGCAAAGTGTTCGAAACAACCATTGTCAGCTTGTCTGCTCTCGCATTTCCCTTCACCATGAATTCTGGAAGCGAAGAGTGTGCTCTGATATGAAAACCAAAATATTGGTTAGTTCTGTGTTGTAAAATTGTATAAAGACATGAAAGCTAGCAATATAAGGTATTATTAGTAACATCTTTCAAAACTGATCTTTTAATTCTTTTAACAACATTAGCACCATAAGTTGAATCGGTAATTAAATTAAAAGGCTCTGGAAAGAGTTGAAAAATCTTGATTACAGCAGCCAACTTAACAATTTGAGGAGAGTCCTCTGCTGTTTTGGTTGTTTGGTTTTGTTAAACTACCACTGGTTTATGTGTTTTCTCTGATCTATTAGTGAAGAGAGTTATAGCACTCCACAGTTCTTTACTTAGTATAGGTTTTTCTCTAAAACTCAATTTTGTTTCTAACAATTTGTGACTTGGACAATAAATTGAACAAACACTTGAATAATTTAACAATGCATTCTGTAAATCTTCTGAATTTTGCAAAGCCCCATTAAGGTAATCTTTTTTTAAAGGTAAATAATCGAAGCCTTAGCTTGCCACAGTCAGTAATCTTGTTCTGGTTCTCATTATAATTTGAGCTATCGCCTTCATAATTCTAAACACTGGTTTTGTGTTTAGAATTTTTGTTTCTTCCTTACAAGTAAGGAAGAAAAACCCATTCTACTATGAACAAAAGATCTTTCTCAGAAGAGTCCCACTTAAATATGAGACCATAAGGTTGCATTTTTTGTCCTAACACTGTCAGGAAAAAAGGTTTTTCTGGAGTACAATGATGTGCTTGTCTGTTTTGAAGAGCCTGACCAACCTTTTCAATTGCTTTTTGAGTTTCAAAGATCAAAGTTCTCTAAGGTTTGATGCTGCAGTCTCCTCTTAGTAGGTTAAAAAGTAGAGCAAGTTCATTATTTGTAATTCCTAAAACCAGATCGGACCCCAACTGATCTCTCTTAGAAGCTGTTGTAAATCTTGCAAGGTGCTGACTTTGCTACGAAGCTGTATTTTCTGTGCCTTGATTGTTTGTTCTGTCATCCTCCATCACAAATATTTCCAGGGCGAGGTTTCTTGTATTTTTGATGTTGAAATTTCCAGTCCACTATTCTGAACTCCAGTGACGACGCTGTCTCAAGTCTGTTCCAGTTCTTTTTCAGTAGGTGCTGCGATGAGCAAGTCATCCATGTAGTGTAAAATTCTTGACTATGGCTGTTTTTGTCAGGCTGGAGACAAAGCTTTTGTTACAAAATATTGAAAAATAGTAGGAGAATTTTTCATCCCTTGCAGCAAAACAACTTAGTGAAATCTTTGTAGTGGTTCTTTTTTATTGATGATTGGAACCAAAATGGTAAATTGAAGAGTATCCTCTGGATGTAGTGGGATGTTGAAAAATCTATTTTTAAGTGGATGATAACAAGAGGATAGTCTCTTAGAATCATTGAAAGAGAGGGAAGTCTAGGTTGTAGAGGCTTCATGTTTTCTATGATGTTGTTAATCGTTTTTTGGTCATGGGGTAATATCTAAGAATTAGAAGTCTAATGAATGATAAAAACTGGGAAATTTTAGGAACTGTTTCCAGGTTTGCTTTTTTTTTTCCTAACTCTATTTCTGCCTTAGCAATATCTGTCTTATTCCATAAAACTTCGTAGTCAGCATATCTTATCACAAAATTTACATATAAGTACATACAGTGTGAGGCTACCATCAGGCCCTAAGAATTTTCTACAAATCAATTTCCCAGAGAGGAGGTGCAGGGCCAGATGATGCCGGGGAAGGAAATGTGCCCTCAGCCCAGGGACACTCAGCATGGGCTCCCCCAGCCCTCGGGACCCCGCCGCTGGTCAGCGCAGCCCCTGCCTGGCTCCTGCCTGCCCACACCGTGGGCATCCACGGCTGCTCCTGGGCACGGAGCTGAGCCAGTGCGGCTGCCAGGTGGGCTTTGCTGCTGCTACCACCCGGACACTGGGACACAGCTGCATCTCTTTATTTCAACAGAAATGCTGGGCCATGCCCTGCCCACCTTCAGTAGGAAGCAGAGATCAGGGCCAGTGCCTTCAGGGGGAGAGGACCTTGTTTGGGTGGTGGCAGCATCTGCACAGCAACAAGCTGGTAAAGCAGCTGTGACAGGGGCATCGGGCATGGGCATGGCGATGGGGAATGTCTGGTACAGGTGTCCCAGACTGAGGCGTTTGGCCACTCCTGTGAAGCTGCAGACGGACGCCTGTTGAAACAGGAGGTTGCTGAGGTCCCAGTTGCCGCTGGCACACGGAGAACCCCTTGCACAGCAGGATATTCACCCTGTGCTCAAAGTTTGCCTCTGAAGACTGAGAGGTGAGCCTCTCAGAAATCTCAGAATCTATCTGGGAAAAGGTTTTAGGTTGGTTGTTGTCACTAGATAAAAATGTCCAGGGGGAAAAGAGGCTCTCCAGTATGCTGAGTGTCTTGTGATGACTTAGTTCTTCTTAAAGATCACCAATTAAATGATATTTTATTTTTTATTCTACAAGTGTAAAAGTGTTCTACATTTTTCAGAATTCTAAAACTACTTTGATAAATATAGAGCATTTGTGGATAATGGGAAGAAATATTTGAGGATTTTTTTCTATAAAAAATATTTCTGAGTATTTCTAAAAATTTCTAATATGGAGAAATGTTAAACGACGTAAATGGGGTTGCTTTTTCCTAGGAGCACCGAATCTGGCTGCTGCCTGCCCAGCCCTGGCTGTGCCCAGACACGGAGCTCCACCAGCTCTGGTGGTAGAACAGAGACACCTGAGCTAAAGCCCAAAGGTGTTGCTGGACTCAAGCCCTTTGCTGGCAGGACGGCTGTACCACCTGGCCTGGCTGGACACCAGGGCCAGCACCTTTGGGGACAGAGGGTCCTGCTCTGGGTGGTGCAGGCAACAGCATGTCCTAGGCAATAGGATGGTAATACAGCCATGGAAGGGCAAACGGACACTGGCACGGAGATGAGAGATGACAGGTCCAGTTCTCCCTGGCTGAGTTATTTGGCCAGTCTTGTGAAGCTGCAGAGGTGCTCCTGTGGAGAGAGGGGGTGGCTGAGGCCCCAGATGCCAGGGGCACACAGGGAGCCTCCTGCACAGCAGGGCCCAGGGCTGGCAAGGCTTCCCAGCACGGCTGGAGCTGCTGGCACAGCTTGGCCCAGCTGCACAGCTGCCCCTCAAGGCCCTGGCAAGCAGGGCACGGCTCTGGGCAGGCTCCCTGGGCAGGAGCGGGCCCCAGAGTGCCTCTGCCTTTCAAAGGCAATCTCGTCCCTGCTCTTTCTCCTCCCCACCGTGTTTTGCCTCTGCCCTGTAGCCCCAGGTGCCTCCTTTGCCCCAGGGCACGGCTGTGGCTGTAAATGCCTTGGGCTGCAGCACAGGGCCAGGGCGTAGCAAGGCTGTTGTTGTGCCTGCCTAGTCACCCCAGCGGAGCCTGGGCCCGCAGCCCTTCCCCGCCGGGGCCGGGGCTGGCCCGACAGGGATGCGGTGGATCCAGAGGCCCCGCACGGCCCCCAAGGATGGGCTCTGCCTGCCCGCAAAGCCCGCAGGCCGGGCCCGAGGCTTTGCAGGAAGCTTCCTTCTGACTTTGCACAGCGTCAACCAAGAGTGGCCTTTGCTGCGCTGAGAAGACTGAAAAACCCCTCTGCACACCTCATGAGGGACTCCTGCAAGCCTCAGTAGCGATCATCAATACTCCTTTGTGCCTCATGAGTGTTAGGAATGAGGTCCTACGTGTCTAATTCAATAAACCACAAAATTAAAACTGAGCAGCAATTTTAATTGAGCAGCAATTTTAATTAAAATAATACAATTAAATATAATCAAGCAGATACAAAAAGAAATTTGGCAGTGGTTTGGATAAAGCATAAGCAAAACCAATCGATCGGTGAAATAAACAGGGCCAGGAGACTACTTCTCCTTTTTAATGCCTTTATTAAAAGGTATCAGTTCAGGATTGGGCAGCTCGGCAGGGCTGCAGTCCCCGTCGCGTCTCCGAGGGCGACTCAGAGGAGGAGGATATGCGCAGCTCCGTTCACTAGGGGCAGAGCCGGGGATCCGGTCCTCGTGGGAGCCTTTAGGGCGTGATGTCCCTGTCAGATGTTGATCCTTTGAACTTCCCAGATGGCTGGTCCCGGCGTTGGGACGACTCTCTGCTCAGGGCGAGAGGGGCTCCGCATCTCTGCAGGCTCAGCACTTGGCTCCTCATGTCCAGACATCATTTTAGTCTCTCAATTCTTATTTGGCTCGTTGTTTTGGGGGTTTTCTCGTTGCATTTCGAGTCGGGGTCCCACAAAGCATTCTGGACTTTGGAGTCACTTTGCATAACACCCCCCACCCTCTCAGATGTCTTCCCTATGCTGGAAGAGAGCACTGCCTCGGGGAAGGGCAATCTACCGCACCCAGCCAGGCCTTTTACTAATACAAAAGAGGAGATAAGCTCTAACGACCCGTGATTACCATGACAAAACACTAAGAACTTTGGCAGAGACAGAGACCTGGCTGCCTCCCTGTAACTCTTTCTCACAAAAAAATATTAACTGAATTTTTGTTCATAACAATCGGGGTACGGGGAGGGCTTCCCACCCTGCCTCATGTACAAAAGGCAAAAGCACACAACCACAATTTATATACTCTATGCTAATGCACATTCATCAATATTTTCCCATAAGTCTCTTTTTTCAAATCTTGCAGTTTATGCCACTATACTGCATAGTGCATGCTCCACTTGCTGCTAAGGGGTCTTTTGGCCCTGTGGTGGTCTTTTTAGAGGAAGGGTGTCTTCCTCGCTGTCTTCTTCTGAATAACCTGGCAAGTTGCACATGTACATTAAGCTTTGTGTTATGTAAGTAAGCATTATGTTCCAAATAAGCTGTACCGTAGATAAGACTTCTATTTTAGATCCCCTATCTGGAAATGTTGCCACTTTATTCATCCCAAGGCTGCCCTTGCCTTGGGAGTCATCTTAACTTTGTTCGTCCCCATGCCAATTCTGCTTTGGGAGTTTTCCTAACTTTGTTGGTCCCAAGGTCAATTCTGTTTTAGGATATGGCTTATCTCAATATTCTATCCTGTATCCTATTCTCTCATGGACATCTGAGAACATCTGTTCCATTACACTAATTACATATCCTTTTCCTCTACTACTTTTTAACAAATATTTTCTAAGATATCAATAGACTTGCAATTGTTAGCACGAATTATATTCATTTATAACATAAGGGATCCTTGCACCACTGAGCAAGGACCCGAAAATATCCCTGTGTGCCTCATGAGGGATCCCTGCACCCCTCAGCACAGACCCCAAAATATTCCTGTGGGCCTCACAAAAGAACCCAGCTTCCTGCCCACCTTAGGAAGGACTCAGCTCCTCTCCAGGCCTTGATGGCAAGTGTTATGAGTAGAAAAGTTGCTCATTATTTTAAAGGATGCAGAGTTCACAAGTTAAACCAATTGCTGCCAAGTTGGAGTTGTAACTACTTGTAATAATTTCATGTTCTAGTCACCTGTGGTTTATAGCTTTCCTTTGATTACCTGTTCTTGATGGTTAGAAACCCCTCTTGGTCAAGTATCACCCTGCTGCTTCCTGGAAGATGATACCCAGGACTGTGAGGAGGGGGTTACATTGGGGTAGGCATGCAAAAGAGGAAACCCCTCACCAAATCTAGCAAGAACAACCCCTAAAAACAAAGCCACCATGGAATTAAGAGATCTATGTGATGTCTAGAGGTGAGGAACAGACTTCAGTGCCTGCTAAGACCCTTTTTACCACTCACCCTAACCTAAAAATATGTCAGCTAGAAAGAGGACTTCGAATGTCAAACTGAAAAACTAGGAAATCTCCTGATGCTCTTGTGAGGACTGAAGCCCCAGCTCTGCCTGCAGACCAGCAGACACAGCTTCACTCTTCCTCCTCCTCAGTGCCATTCCTGGGAGCAGATGCGGCGTGAGCATGACTCGTCGGTTCTCCCCACCTGACCTGATTTTTAATAAAGACATTAAAAAGGAGAAAGGTCTCCTGCCCTGTTTATTTCAGCAAGCACTAAACTGCCACAATAATCATGAGGAACTCAAATCCCTTCCAGCCTCACAGATACTCCAGTCCCCTGTACACCATAGAAAAGACCCCAAATCCCCATAGAAGCTCATGAGGAACCCCAGCCACACACACCACTTCCAAAGGACCCAAAGCCCCGCATGTCTTACTGCAAAACCCAACACGCACAAGACCCCCCCTCCAGCTCGTTTGCCTAATGATGGACCCCGGTCATGTGCCAGGCTTACAGAGGTCCCCCCATCACCTGCATGCCAGAGAAAAGCCAGGCTTGCCATTAACTCTAGCCTGCAGCGTGTTCCCTGACCGAAACTAATTCCCTTCTGGGAATGGGGAACGCATGTGGTGGGGCCAGCTGCACCTGTGGGAGCAATGGGGAGCATGAGCCCGTGCTGTGCTGCACTGCTGAGCTGGCAGCACGGTGGATGCGGGCAGGACGTTCTCCGTTTCCCCCAGAGCTGGGGCCTGCAGGCACCTTGCCGCCCCTTGGCACAGGCTGTGCCACCCAACAAAGCCCAGCAGGCCGGGAGGAGAGCCCGGGGGCAGCAGGAAGCTGAGAGAAGGCCCTGCTCTAGAACTGAGGGAGTTCCACCAGAAGCAAACAAAGATGGTAACTTGAAGAGATTCCCACTGTGCTCAAAGTTTGTCTGAGAAGAATAAGACGTGAGCTTGTCAAACATCCCAGGAAATATCTGGGAAAAGGTTTTACGTATGTTGGTTGTGACTAGGTACAAAGCTCTTGCGGGAAAAGAGCCTCTGCCGGAGGCTGGCTGGCTGAGGAGGTCATACTTCTTCCTAAAGATTACCACTGAAATGCAATTTTATTTTTTATTGTATAAGGGGAAATACTTTCCAGAACTCTAAAACCAGTTTCAAAAAGACAGATGTGTTGTGGAAACAGGAGCGGAGCATATGGGGATTTCTAACTATAAAAGATATTTCTAAATATTTCTAAAAATGAAAAGTGAAGACAAAATGCCGTCACTCTTTGTGGATTCTAAAACTACTTAGAAAAATCTTTAACTACTTTAACTTTGAACATTTTTACACTTCTAGAATCAACTGGACTTGTCATCTTGCATCTCCGTGCCAGTATCCATTATCCCTTCCCCACAGCTGCATTACCAGCTTATTGCTGGGAACATGCTGTTGCCTCCACCACCCAGAACAGGACCTTCTGTCCCCTAAAGGGCTGCCCCAGGTGTCCAGCCAGGCCAGGAGGTGCAGCCCTCCTGCCAGGGAAGGGCCTGAGTCCACCAACATCTTTGGGCTGCAGCTCAGGGTTCTCTTAGGTACCAACAGAGCTGGCCAAGCTGCCTGTCTGGGCAAAGACAAGGCTGGGCAGGCAGCAGCCAGACTTGGGGCTCCTGAGAAAAAGCAACCCCATTCTTCATTCATTTCACATTTTTACATAGCAGAAATTGTTCAAAATATTCAGAAACAGTGTTTGTAGACAAAAATCCCCATATATTTCTTCCCTTTTCCCACAGGAGTTCAGGATTTTTCAAAGTAGTTGTAGAATTCTGAAAAATGTAGAACACTTTAATACTTGCAGAATAAAAAATAAAACTGAATTTAATTGGTAATCTTTACCCTAAGAAGAACTAAGTTATCACAAGGCACGCAGCATACTGGACAGCCTCTTTTCCCACTGGACATTCCTACGGAGCAACCACAACCAACTTAAAACCTTTTCCCAGATAGTTTCTGGGATTTTTGAGAGGCTCACCTCTCAGTCTTCAGAGGCAAACTTTGAGCACAGGGTGAATATCCTGCTGTGCAAGGGGTTCTCCGTGTGCCAGCGGCAACTGGGACCTCAGCAACCTCCTGTCTCAACAGGCGTCCGTCTGCAGCTTCACAGGAGTGGCCAAACGCCTCAGTCTGGGACACCTGTACCAGACATTCCCCATCGCCATGCCCATGCCCGATGCCCCTGTCACAGCTGCTTTACCAGCTTGTTGCTGTGCAGATGCTGCCACCACCCAAACAAGGTCCTCTCCCCCTGAAGGCACTGGCCCTGATCTCTGCTTCCTACTGAAGGTGGGCAGAGCTTGGCCCAGCATTTCTGTTGCAATAAAGAGATGGAGCTGTCACCCCAATGTCCGGGTGGCAGCAGCATGTCCACGTGGCAGCCGCCCTGGATTTGGATAACAACTCGGATGATTTGGAAGTCCTGATAAATGACACATTGAATTTCATAGCGAATGCCGGGGGTAGTTCTGAATTTCCCTTTTTATTAGTAGAATAGCCAGTGTCCATGTGGCAAGAGCTCACCCATCGGCCATTTTCATTAATGTTTGGCCAGGGCGGAAGAATTCTGTAAACCTTGTCCCACTCCTTTCTGGAGCACAGAGGGATCCCACAGGATAGCTGTCAGTGGGAGGAAGGAGCATTTCGCTGTCCATCCTCCTCCCATGTCCAATGCCACTGTGTCCTTCTCTGTGCTCTTTGCAGTCACAGAGAAGAACGGGCAAGGGCCAGGCCCAGGGCTGTGCCCCAGGGCTGAGCCTTGCCTGCAGCCTGAGGATCTCCTACAGTGCCACGGGTGCTGTCCTGTCCTGTGTTTCTTTGCAGCTGAACCTGTTCGTGAAGGTTATCTGGCTTCCCAAACCACGTCGAGGACTGAGCCTCTGGCGGATGGTGAGGGTTGGTCAAGGCCTTTCCCCTGGGAGAGCTGCCAGCTCAGAGCCCAAAGCTCGGCCAGGGGGGCATCGCTGCAGGTGCCAGGACAGAGCCATGCACGTGCGTGCCCTCACCCTGCACAATCCCCTCACCGCTCCTGCGGCTCAGTGGTGCCCGTGCAGCTGAGCAGAGATGGCAGAAATTTCTGTGGCTGATGTGTTACAGATGTGTCTGCAGGGAGGAGTTTTCCTGTCCCTGTGATGATTCCTACACGGAAGCCAGGCTCCGGTCACAGGGGTGAGTAGTGTGTCCCTGCTGACAGCACAGGCTGAGCCCGGCTTTTGTGCCATCCATTCCTATGAAATGGAACCACTTTCTGTTAAGGTTTTCTGAGCGGAAAAAACAAAGCCACAGGACACCAGAAAACCCATGAGCCAAACAACATCCTGAAACGAATGGTGACAGAAGTGCTCAAAGGGAATGGTGAGAGCATTTCCCTCAGCCTTGTCCTGGGGCACAGCAGCCGGGGGCTTTGGCTGCACATCTGGACACGCCATGCCCGGCACAGCAGGAAGGGATCCATGGCTGTCTCGCTGCCCCGCTGCTGCTTCCACGCCCTGCAGGGCTATTTCCCAGCCTGGCCTGGCTACAGCTTCTCCCCAGCCTCTGCAGGAAGGCATTGGGCATCAGCTGACAGGCAGACCAAACTGCACCACAGGCATGAGATGCCCTGCAATTTCCCATCTCCAGGCAGAAGGGGAAACTACATGGAGAAGGGAGAGTATTGGAATATGAATCCCAATATAACCAGTTAGATGGTGCCTGGGCCAGTTCTGACCCTCGCTGCTGGGCCAAAGACAGCACTGTGGTGTTTTACCCCAGAGATACCTTGGCTGCTGGAGAGTGCAGCGGGGCACAGACGCAAGTCCAGGCTTGTCAGGACTCCGTTTACCTCAGGAGAGAGAGCTTCTGGCGATGGTGAAGTGAAGGAAGGAGTGGATTCTGCTGGAGGGTTGCGAGATGTTTATTCCATGGGTACAGAGGTCTGCACCGGGGCAACTGCTGCCACCAGAATGGAGGCCGCATGGTCTCATTAACCTTTTAAGCTCAGGGCATGGGAAGGGGAGGGGACAGGTGAGCCACCAACCAGGTGAAGGGGCAGGGTCTCAAGGGACTAGGGACACCTATACGGGCCAATGTCCCCCAGGCCTGAGGGACCAATCACACGACGCCTTGCTGGTATGTTAGCCTGATTGACAGGGCACACTCAGCGAGGGGCGAGGGGGAAGGGAGAAGGGATAGGCACACCTGGGAAGGGACTGGAAGTTGAAAACAGGACATTGCAACACCACAACATCTCCCCCTAGTTTTGTTTAAAAAGAGGAGGACTGTGTTTATGGTGCAGAATGATTGCCAAACCATGGTTGGCAAATTGGTTCTTCTTCTACAGGGGGGTCAGTGTTTTCCACTGAGGCCTCCAGGTCATGTACTGGAGCACTGAGGGCTTCCAAATGGTAGACCTCAGGAGGGGGGGATGAGCTTGAGATTAACTTGAGAACCATGCGTTTGATTAGTCCAAAAACAATGCTAAAAACTACAATAACTATAACTAAAATAAACAGCACTAAAATTACAGTTTTCAGAATAGATCCCAACCAGCCCAAGAGTCCCCAGCCATTGAAAAGTCCGTTCAGCCCGTTGTCTGTTTCTCTGTTGATGTCTGAGAGCCTTTGTCAAGATAGTCCATATGTGGTTTGGGCTGCGGTAGGAGATCGCAGGTGGGATGATCACGAGTAGGACGAGAAGCAGGCTCGGTCTCATGGCATCTTGAGGCTTCACACAAACAGTGGGATCTAAACTGGTACAAGGAACTTGAGACAGACATATATTACAAACTATTCCAGATAGGAGGCTTAAATGGAATTTCCTCCAGAGAACGCGTGCGGCGTTTTCTTCTCCAGGCAGTGTGAGCAACCTGGGGTGCTTCTGCAGATTTCTCTGAGACTTTGGGAACATAGGGCTTTACCCATTTGGAAGGAACCCACCTTAAACCAGAGGGGGTGGACACACAGGCGTATCCACGTCCCCAAGTAACCAATTTGTAAGGTCCCACCATTTTCCAAGTCTCAGGGTCCTTTAGTAAAACCGGAGGTTTTTCTTTTATCAATCTGTGACTGCTCCCCCCAAAGTGGCGTAGGATGGGTGGGTTCAGGCTGTCAAAAGAACAATTCAGAAAATTGATTGTGAATAGTGTCCTGGATAACCGGATATGGGGAGGTTCTACCTTCAGAACCTGTTGATGCTGGTCCAGGACCCTTTTAATATCACGGTGAGTTCTTTCTACAATGGCTTGACCTGTAGGGGAGTAGGGGATGCCAGTTTTGTGCTCTACTCCCCATTGCTGCAGGAAGCTCCCGAATTCCTTGGATCTATAAGCAGGCCCATTATCAGTTTTCAGCTCCTTGGGGATGCCCATGAAAGGAAAAGCCTGTAAGTAGTGCTTAATAGCATCAATAGATGACTCTCCTGTGTGGGCAGAAGCATAGACCGCTCCAGAAAAGGTATCTACACTAACATGAACATATTTCTGCCGTCCAAAAGCCTGTATGTGTGTTACATCTGTTTGCCACAGTTCACAATTGTTCAGTCCCCTTGGGTTTGCTCCCGTACTCACTGTAGGGAGTGCATGTTGTTGGCAATTTGGGCACGTGGCCACAATCGCTTTGGCCTCTTCTCGAGTGATGTTAAACTGGCGAACTAGGCCAGGTGCATTTTGGTGGAAAAGCTGGTGGCTGATTTTTGCTTGTTCAAAAACATTTGGGAGCGTGGCCATCACTGCAGGTGCAGCAAGAGCATCTGCCCTTCTGTTGCCTTCAGCGATAAACCCTGGCAAGTCAGTGTGTGACCTGACATGCATCACATAAAAGGGTTGCTCTCGGTGAGTGACTAACTTTACCAGTTTGGAAAGCAATTCAAAAAGTGCGATGTTAGATACATCTTGCAGTATTGCTTGATCTGCCCTGGATACTACTCCTGCCACGTATGCAGAGTCTGTAATCAGATTAAATGGTTCTGAGAACCTTTCAAAAGCCCTAACAACTGCAGCCAATTCAGCAACCTGAGGTGAACCTTCCACCTCAGCAATGTCCGTCTCCCACTGCTGGGTTTGAGGATCCTTCCAAGTCATAACGGACTTGTGTGACCTCCCGGACGCATCTGTAAATACAGTTAGAGCCCTTTTTAAAGGTCTCCTACTTAGAGCAGTTCTTAATTTTAAAGTAAATTGAACATCTTGTTCAAACAATTTGCAAGCGGGCCGTGCTACCGAAAATTGTCCTGATAGTAATCCAGAGCAAACTGCAACACTTCATTTTCCTGAAACAATTGTTCCAGTATTTTCATAGTATTTTGACCTGATTTTAACTCAACTGGAATGTGAATGCACTTAAAATCACATCCAGCTTACTCCCTGATCCGGGTCCTTGCTTTCCGGATCAGTTCTGCTACCAGCTCCTGAGGCTTTGTCAGTCTCTTGGACCTTTTGTGACTGAGGAAAACCCATTCTATGATCAAGAGAGAGTCCCTCTGGTCCCGGTCCTTTTTTGGTGTGTCCTTTGCCTTAGGTGTTTGTTTTTCCTCCCACTGGAAAATAATTCCATGGAGGTGTGGCAACTTACCTAGGATGATAAATTTGAATGGCAGGTCAGGCCGGCATCGGTGGGCCTGTCTTGTGGACATTGCAATCTGAACCTTTTCTAGAACTTTCCGTGCCTCTGGGGTAATAGACCTAGGAGCACCTGGGTCCTCTCCCCCTTTCAATAAATTGAAAAGAGGGGCAAGGTCTTCATTAGTCAGACCAAGCCATGGTCTTACCCAATTCAAAGACCCACACAACTTGTGGACATCCTCAAGGGTCTTGATCCTTGGATTGATTTCTAGTTTTTGAGGAACAATGGTCCTATTTCCAATTTCTAAGCCCAAATACTTCCAAGGTGGCATCTTTTGAATTTTCTTTTCCTGGAGCTCGAACCCTGCAACAATCAATGCATCAATCGTTAGGTCAAGCGCATGTGTTAGTAAATCATCACTGGGGGCACACACAAGGATATCATCCATATAATGATAGATGATGGCCTTCTCTGCTGCTGCACACACTGGGGAAAGCAGGGAAGAGACATACCACTGGCAGATAGCTGGAGATACCTTTAATCCCTGAGGAAGAACGGTCCAATGGTACCTTTTTATAGGAGCTTCTGAATTGATAGAAGGGACAGAGAATGCCAAACGCGGTGCATCATCAGGGTGCAATGGGATTTGGAAAAAACAATCTTTAATATCAATAACAGCTAATTTCCAATCTTGGGGAAGCATTGTTAGGGATGGCATACCAGGTTGGGGAGAACCCATATCTTCAATTACATTATTAATTTGTCGGAGGTCACAGAGGAGTCGCCACCTCTTTTTGTCAGCTTTTTGGATGACAAACACTGGAGAGTTCCATGGGGACATGGTCTCCACAATGTGGCCCTTTTTTAGTTGCTCTTCTACTAGTTCTTCAAGCACCTTTATTTTTTGTTTACTGAGTGGCCACTGTTTCACATCAACTGGTTCGTCTGTTTTCCACTTAAGTTTTTGGGTGGGGCGCTGTTGTTCAATGACTGCTGCACAAAAATGCTGTGGAGAGTCTGGAATATCAATTGTGACACCCCACTGGGCCATTAAATCTCTCCCTAACAAAGGTTCTGAATAATCTAACACAAATGGACGGATATTTGCCAATTGTCCGTTTGGACCCTCGAATTGAATAATGCTTTTGGATTGTTTTGCCAATTGCAGACCTCCTACACCTCGAAGGTGACCAGCAACATTTTGTAAAGGCCAGTGTGCTGGCCAGTCTTGTACTGGAATCACTGTGCAGTCTGCACCTGTGTCTACAAGCATCTCAATGCGTTTAGACTCCCCACCCCCACTGACATTGCACCACAATTTGGGTTTATCTGTCCCAATAACTTGGACCCAGGCGACTGTGGGCCCCTGTTTTTCGACATTTTCAGGTAAAGATGGCACAGGGATAGCTTGAGCAACAATTTGTCCCTTGGGAAGAAACAGGGGTGGGTGGAAACAGTGCAGGCTGAGAACAAATTGCTTGGGATCTGATGTTGTCATTCCCAGAGCAATTTCGATCTCTTGTGGTGTGTGGGTGTCCCCAGTGACGATGTACTTACAACGAATTTGGTTCCAAGTACCCTTCTGTTCAGGATTTACAGAGACAAAATGCCAGTCAGTGTCCTTCAGGTGGAGTGACTCTGTCAGCTGCAACCTGTAAGGCTCATTGACAGAAGATGCGGTTAATACAGAATCACTTAAATCACAACAAAGGTTATTTTGTTTCACTTTCAACAGTGGACTAGCAGACTTGGTCTTTAAAGCAACTGCTTCACTTACATAAATGTTAATATTATCACGCGCTTGATTTGTTTTGCTACCCTTATTCTCTTGGCCTGCTCTTTTTATGTCTGCACGCCTGGCAGGTGGGCGCTCCCTTTTCAGTTTTTTTGTTGTTGACCCCCAGGGAGGGCTTGTAGTTCTCCTCCCCTGCTATTTTTAAATTCATCAAATTCTTTTTTCAGGGGGCACTGGTTACTCCAGTGTCCTAGGTTATTACAAAGCAGGCATGGTTTAGTGGGCTCAATCATTGCTGGTCTCCGCTGCTGCCCAGGGTGCTGCTGTGCTGAGGGAAAAGGTGCAGGGCTGGCAACAGCGACACGCTGAAGTGGTCTTGGCAGCAACCTTGGTCTGGTGTCTTCAGCCACAGTCATCAGAGGCACTTTCCTGTTACAGACTAGAAGCATATCTTTTAATGTAGGGGAAGGTTCCATAGGAAGGCTCAGGATTGCCGCTCGACACTGTTCATTTGCATTTGTAAACGCTATTTCCTCTAAAATTGCTTCCCTAGCATTTTCCTTTTTAACCTGTATTTCAATGGCTCTAGTTAGCCTTTCTACAAATTTCAAAAAAGGCTCTGAAGGTAGTTGTTTGATTTTACTATAGGGCTCAAAAGGCCCCTCAGGTTGGAGGGAAAAGAATGCTTTTTCAGCTGCTTCTTTTACTTTCTCAAGTGTTTCTGCAGGAATTGCAGCAGCTTGGACTGAGGGAGAAGACCACTGGCCCTCACCACAGAGGTGCTCCATGGTGATAGGGTTACCACTGTTGTCTTTTGCTGTGTTTGGATCAGCCTGTAAGCGTGGGAGAGCATCTTTTAGCAGTTGTTTCAATGCTGATTCCCATAATTTGAATTCCGTGGATGTCATGAGACATGAAAAAAGCTGTTTTAAATCATGTGGAATTACAACAGTCCTACTTAATTCAGAATTTAAAAGGCCACGGAAATATGGACTGTGTGGACCATATTCCTTATGAGATTTACAGATCTCTTTAATCAATTGTCGTCCAAAAGAACTCCAATTAGCAGTTGGGGCTGCTCCTCCCTGAGCTGCAGGCTGAAACGTAACAGGAGCCAGTGACAACATGGCACCATGCATTGGGTCTGCTGTCCCCTGCTCTGTATCCCTGGAATCAGAAGCATTGGGATCACAGCTACAGGTTTGGGGACAGGCAGTGGGTGTGTCCCCACCGTGGGAACCCGGGGAGGGGGCGGGGAAAGGGAGCCGACAGGGGGCAGGGATACCGTGGGAACAGGGGGCGGGGTCAAGGGGCTGGCAGGGGGCCGGGGACGCCTGGTGACATCACGTCAGCAGACGCCCCCTGGGAGGAGTAGAGGGGCGGAGCTGAGGGTACTGCAGGAAAGGCGGGGGCAGGGGGGAAGGTGTCACGAGGAACAGGAGGAGAGGGGGATGGGGATGGAATTTTGGAATGCTTA
Source organism: Zonotrichia leucophrys gambelii (assembly GCF_028769735.1). Taxonomy (NCBI): domain Eukaryota; kingdom Metazoa; phylum Chordata; class Aves; order Passeriformes; family Passerellidae; genus Zonotrichia; species Zonotrichia leucophrys. The sequence continues at coordinate 20,253,161 of NC_088182.1, forward strand.
AGAGGATTTTGGGAAGAAGAAGACCAGGTTTGGGAAGATGCCACGTGGCATCCACCATCTTGCGGACCCCCTAGGGACTGGGGGCCATTTTGGACATGACTGCTCTCCGGAAAGCTGACACGTGCTCTAGGTTTTAGAGGAGGGGATACAGGGGGTTGGGAAAGCCACGCAGCCTGGCCAGGGCTTTGTGAACAAAACAACTCAGGTATTCTTGCACACTCTGGGACCCAACTTCCCAATGAGTTTGCACTCTTTAAAATACCAAGTTTTGGGGAAAGAGGTTTAGGGGTTTTAGAGCAAGGAGAAACAGGGAGAGCAGAGGTACATGGCTTTACATTTGGCTTTTTCTCCATTTCCTTTTGTTTGAGCAATGCTGTTCGAATTTGTAAACTCCAGAACACAAATTTAGCTGAGGGTGATTTGCCAGATTGTCCTAAGGTTATCAATTCATTCCCAACTTTATCCCAGAATTGAATATTGTGGATTTCTTCAGGGGAAATGTTTGGGAACTGCAGAAAAAGCCATCTTATAAAATGTTTCAATTTTCCTTTAGAGAATTTCACATTACTCTTGACTAAAATGCTAACAATATTATAATACACTCCCCTTTGTACAATGCTAAGTTTGGAACCCATGTTAGATGTAAAAAGCAAAGTACTTAATCCCGACTGACTAAAAACAAAGCTAAAATCAGCTACCAATTTCTAAAAAAAACCACAGATAGAAAGCGATAACGAGCAGACAAAAGTTTCACAATGCAGCTGTATATACTGCTTTTAAAATTCCTGGGCAGCAGCAGCAGCAGGGCACGCCCTGCCAAGCTGAGGCAGAAACAAAGCCTCCCCCGCCGTGGAATGCAGCTCCCCCGCAGAGCAGAGACAGCAGCCACTCCACGTGGCAGCCGAAACCGGGGGGCCCCCCGCCGCGCGGAGAGAAAGAGAGAGAGTCCTCCGCGGAGCAGAGAGCCGAGAGCCTCCCCCTCCTCCACACAGAGAAAGAAAGAGAGTCTCCTAACACGTGTCCGAGCACGCTGCTGAGCCGGGGGGGAAGGGCAGAGAGCCATCCCGCTCCGGCGCGAATTCTAAAAGACAGTAAAACACGCGGCAGAAAACTAAAGCTAGAACGCTATGAATTCCCGTCTGTGGGGCTGTGCAGCCAAAAATGCAAAGGCAAAAAAGGAACAGAACTCGCGGCAGAGTCTGTTTTTGAGCTTCTGCTCTACCGAAAGCAGAGATACTCACGTGAAATGGAAGCTGTAGGCTGAGTCTAGGCAGGCAGGTTTTCACCGGAAAAGGACCTCTCTCTGGGTGCAAGAGAGGCTACCCTTTTCTTCCTCTGGAAAATCTGCCCACCACAATGAAGCTGGACTTTCCATAGGCGCCGAACAGTCCACGAAACTTTTTCTGGGAATATTCCCAAAGTCTCTAGCTAGGAGTCTTGAAGCCAGGCCCCTTTCAGCTGGATGCACGGCTGGCAGAAATTTCTCTGAGGTACTGCGAGTCCGTTTTCGGGGTGCGGAGTGGCTAAGCCCGTCCAGGGACGCCAATATATTGGAATATGAGTCCCAATATAACCAGTTAGATGGTGCCTGGGCCAGTTCTGACCCTCGCTGCTGGGCCAAAGGCAGCACTGTGGTGCTTTACCCCAGAGATACCTTGGCTGCTGGAGAGTGCAGCGGGGCACAGACACAAGTCCAGGCTTGTCAGGACTCCGTTTACCTCAGGAGAGAGAGCTTCTGGCGATGGTGAAGAGAAGGAAGGAGTGGATTCTGCTGGAGGGTTATATCCAGATGTTTATTCCACGGGTACAGAGGTCTGCACTGGGGCAACTGCTGCCACCAGAATGGAGGCCGCATGGTCTCATTAACCTTTTAAGCTCAGGGCATGGGAAGGGGAGGGGACAGGTGAGCCACCAACCAGGTGAAGGGGCAGGGTCTCAAGGGACTAGGGACACCTATACGGGCCAATGTCCCCCAGGCCTGAGGGACCAATCACACGACGCCTTGCTGGTATGTTAGCCTGATTGACAGGGCACACGCAGCGAGGGGCGAGGGGGAAGGGAGAAGGGATAGGCACACCTGGGAAGGGACCGGAAGTTTAAAACAGGACATTGCAACACACCGCAACAGGAGAGCCCTGCCCTACCCAAAATGTTGGAAGGGATTTCCTGAATCTTAACCATGTCTATGAAGGGCATTGATTCCTGAAGATGCCCCCTCTCCAATGGGGAACAGCCCAGTGTGATCCAGCTCTCTCTTTTCTTTTCTCCAGAAGCAGATGGAGAGGCTGTGCAGAAGGAAGCATTTCATGGAGGAAGCAGTGCCTCATTGACAGCCTCTGCTGCAGGAAGGGAGGTGATGCCAGGCACAGCCACAGGAGGTAATTGCTGTGCCTCTGGGCCTGAGCCCTGCTGAGGCTTGAGCTGCCGTCTCTGCTGCTTGGCACTGCGGGCACAGCCCGGACAAGACGGGCACAGCCCAGAGGAATTGTCCCAAGCAGGCTCAGGGCACTCGCGTACTTAGCTGTCCTGCTGGGCTCCCTCCGTGGGAGACACGTCCTGAAACCTGGGCGCGGCTGCACGGGTGCCCATGCTGGGGAAAGGGCAGAGGGGGAGAGCAAGGCTCCAGTGGGTCCTGACAGGGCCTGGCCATGTGCCCGTGTGCTGGGGGATTCGTCCCAGGTGACAGAGGGACGCAGAGATAGAAGAAGGTAGGAAGGAAGGGAGAAAGGGCAGGAGGGACGGAGCGGGACAGGGGGATAGCTGTGCACTGCCTGCTGCACTTTTCCCCAGGCATTTAGCAAGAGTTGCAGCTGTGGGAGTGAGAGTACCCAGGGCCCTGGGCTGCTTCAGCCGCCCCACCAGAGACGTTGCACAGGGCGTGCAAAGACGGTGCAGAGTGACCAGGAGCCTGCCCAGAGCTCCCCATGGCAGCTTTGCCCATGTCCATTCACATCTGCCTCCCACAACCTTAGCCGAGCCCCTTGCAGTGCCCATTTCCCAGAGGCAGACAGGGATCCCAACACATCCTGAAAAATGTTCTCATCTGGGCTCCATTCGATATGCGGTTGCTGCAAAGGCTTCTCCATTAGATTGGCTGAATAAAGTTTTGAAGCCATTGGAGCCTTTTGCAGGTTTGTTCACACTGTCCTACAAAGTAGTAATTGTTGACAACCTGTCAGAAACCTGGTAAAAGAAGTTTCTGTGGCTGTTGCATTACAGATGTGTCTGCATGGAAGACTTTTCCTGACCCTTTGGTGATTCCTACACAGAAGCCTGGCTCCCATCACAGGGGTGAGCAGTGTGTCCTGTCTGACCGCATAGGCTGAGCCCGGCTTTTGTGCCATCCATTCCTGTGAAATGGAACCACTTTCTGTTAAGGTTCTCTTAACGGTAAAAAACAAAGCCACAGGACACCAGAAAACCCATGAACCAAACAACATCCTGAAGCAAATGGTGACAGAACTGCTCAAATGGTATGGTGAGAGCATTTCCCTCAGCCTAGTCCTGGGGCTCATCAGCCGGGGACTTTTGCTGCACATCTGGACATGCCGAGCCCGGCACAGCAGGAAGGGATCCATGGCAGCCTCACAGCCCCGCTGCTGCTTCCACGCTCTGCATGGCTGTTTGCCAGCCTGGCCTGGCTGCAGCTTCTCCCCAGCCTCTGAAGGAAGGCATTGGGCATCAGCTGACAGGCAGACCAAACTGCACCATAGGCATGAGATGCCCTGCAATTTCCCATCTCCAGGGAAAAGGGGCAACTATATGGAGAAGGGAGAGCCCTGCCCTACCCAAAATGTTGAAAGGGATTTCCTGAATCTTAACCATGTCTTTGAGAGGCATTGATTCCTGAAGATGCCACCTCTCCAATGGGGAACAGCCCAATCTGATCGAGCTCTCTCTTTTCTCCAGAAGCAGATGGAGAGGCTGTGCAGAAGGTGGCATTTCCTGGAGCAAGGAGTGTGCCTCATTGATAGCCTCTTCTGCAGGAAGGGAGGCGATGCCAGGCACAGCCACAGGAGGTAATTGCTGTGCCTCTGGGCCTGAGCCCCGCTGAGGCTTGAGCTGCCCTCTCTGCTGCTTGGCACTGCGGGCACAGCCCGGACAAGACGGGCACAGCCCAGAGGAATTGTCCCGAGCAGGCTCAGGGCAATCGCGTATTGAGCTGTCCTGCTGGGCTCCCTCCATGGGAGACACGTCCTGAAACCTGGGAGCAGCTGCACGGGTGCCCATGCTGGGGAAAGGGCAGAGGGGGAGAGCAAGGCTCCAGTGGGTCCTGACAGGGCCTGGCCATGTGCCCGTGTGCTGGGGGATTTGTCCCAGGTGACAGAGGGACACAGAGACAGAAGAAGGTAGGAAGGAAGGGAGAAAGGGCAGGAGGGACAGAGCGGGACAGGAGGATAGCTGTGCACTGCCTGCTGCACTTTTCCCCAGGCATTTAGAAAGAGTTGCACCTGTGGGAGTGAGAGCACCCAGGGCCCTGGGCTGCTTCAGCCGCCCCACCAGGGACGTTACACAGGGCATGTAAAGAGGGTGCAGAGTGACCAGGAGCCTGCCCAGAGCTCCCCATGGCAGCTTTGCCCATGTCCATTCACATCTGCCTCCCACAACCTTAGCCGAGTCCCTTGCAGTGCCCATTTCCCAGGGGCAGACAGGGATCCCAACACATCCTGAAAAATGTTCTCATCTGGGCTCCATTCGATATGCGGTTGCTGCAAAGGCTTCTCCATTAGATTGGCTGAATAAAGTTTTGAAGCCATTGGAGCCTCTTGCAGGTTTGTTCACACTGTCCTACAAAGTAGTAATTGTTGACAACCTGTCAGAAACCTGGTAAAAGAAGTTTCTGTGGCTGTTGCATTACAGATGTGTCTGCATGGAAGACTTTTCCTGACCCTTTGGTGATTCCTACACAGAAGCCTGGCTCCCATCACAGGGGTGAGCAGTGTGTCCCGGCTGACCGCACAGGCTGAGCCCAGCTTTTGTGCCATCCATTCCTGTGAAATGGAACCACTTTCTGTTAAGGTTCTCTGAGTGGAAAAAACAAAGCCACAGGACACCAGAAAACCCATGAGCTGAACAACATCCTGAAATGAATGGTGACAGAAGTGCTCAGAGGGAATGATGGGTGCATATCCCTCAGCCTTGTCCTGGGGCTCAGCAGCCGAGGACTTTGGCTGCACATCTGGACACGCCGTGCCCGGCATAGCAGGAAGGGATCCATGGCAGCCTCACCTCCCTGCTGCCGCTTCCACGCTCTGCAGGGTTTTGGCTGCACATCCTCCTATGGGAACGAACAAAGCTACAGGACAGAAGAAAGCCCATGATCCATCTGAACACATGAGGGAAATGCTGAAGGAAATGCAGCACGCAGGACAAGGTAGGTGCATTTCCCTCAGCCTTGTCTTGGGGCTCAGCAGCCGGGGGCTTTGGCTGCACATCTGGACACCACGAGCCCGGCACAGCGGGAAGGGATCCATGGCAGCCTCGCTGCCCCGCTGCTGCTTCCACGCCCTGCAGGGCTGTTTGCCAGCCTGGCCTGGCTACAGCTTCTCCCCAGCCTCTGCAGGAAGGCATTGGGCATCAGCTGACAGGCAGCCCAAACTGCAGCAAGGGCATGAGATGCCCTGCAATTTCATGAGGATAAGGAGGGGTGGTGCTTTGGACAAGAGAGAACCCTGTCACAACCCCAATAGCCGGGCCTTTTCCTGATCATTATCCATGTCTTGGACAAGTATTGCTCCTGAAGAGGCCACTTCCCAGATGTGCAATGATTCCATCTGATCCAGCTCTGCCTCTTTCTTTCTCAAGAGATGGACAGAGAAGCTCTGTCGAAGGCTGCATTTCCTGAAGGTAGGGAGGCAATCCCAGGCATGGGCTCAGCCACAGGAGGTAATTGCTGGTCTGGGCTCAACCCTCAGTGAGGCTGTGTGCCAGAAGCTCTTCCCACAGGGCCTGAGCTTTGTGAGAGGTTCTGACTTTTACTTGACCTGTCTGAGCTGCCCCAGCAGAGAGAGGCAAGAAGGGATAGTTGTGGCACTGCCTGCTGCAGATTACCCCAGGGATTTACGGAGGGGTTTCCTCTGTGGGAGTGAGAGAATAACCTTGGGCTCCAGCAGGTCCAGCCACCTCTCCAGGAATGTGTCACAGGGCCTGAAAAGAGGGTGGAGAGTTACCAGGAGCCAGGCCAGAGCTCCCCAGGCCCCTGTGCAGTTTGGCCATGTCCATTTACATTTGGCCATGTCCATTTACATTTGGCCTCACGGCTTTACCCGAGACCTTTGCAGAGCCTATTTCCCTAAGGCAGAGAGAGACCCCAGCAGGCCATGGAAATGGTTCTGATCTCTACTTTCATCTAGACTGGGAACTTGACATGGTTTATCTGGGAGTCCTGGCACATGACAGTTTCAAAACCTTGGGAAATGCTGGAGGCAAGTTCTCAATTTACCTTTATTAACAACATTTTCAGAGACCAGGTGGCAAGAGCTCATAGATGTGCCCTTTCCCTTCAGACCATCTCAAGGTTGATGGATTCAGGAAAATTTGCCCTGCTCATTTCTGGAGCCCTGAGTGATCCCACAGGATTGCTGTCAGTGGGAGGAACGAGCTTTTAGCTGTCCATTCTCCAGCCGTGTACAATGCCACTTTGTCCTTCCGTGTGCTCTGTGCAGCCACAGAGAAGAGCAGAGAGGGAAGGGGCCAGGCCCAGGGCTGTGCCCTGGGGCTGAGCCTTGCCTGCAGCCCGAGGATATCCTACAGTGTCACAGGAGCTGTTCTGTCCTGCCTTTCTTTGCAGCTGAACCTGTTGGTAAAGGTGATCTGGCTTCCCAACCCATGTTCAGGATTGAGCTTCTGGGAGATGGTGAGGGTAGGTGAAGGCCGTTCCCCTGGGAGAGCTGCCAGCTCAGAGCCCAAAGCTTGGCCAGGGGGGCATGGCTGTAGGTGCCAGGACAGAGCCATGCATCCATGCATGTGTGTGCCCTCACCCTGCATGAGCAGAAGTCCCTCGTGGCTTCTGCTAAGGCCTGACAGCTGTTTGGAGGTGGGAGGGCCCTGGCCCAGCCCCAAACTCCCAGATGTTTTCCTGATCCTTATCCATTACTTTGAAAAGCATTGCCACCTGAAGATGCCACCTCCATGAATAGTGGATGGTTCCATCTGATCCGGCTGTGCCTCTTCCTTCCTCAAGTGATGGACCAACCGTCTTTGTAGCAGGAGGCCCAACCCCGAGGAAGCAGAGACCCATTGCCAGTCCCTGCCTCAGGAAAGGAGGAGATGCCAGACACGGGCACCCGTACAGAAGGTAATTGCTGTGCCAGGCTACACCATTGGCAGGGCTGTGTGGCAGCAGCTCCTCCCCCAGGGCCTGCCCTTGCTCAGCCCGGCAGCAGCCAAAGCTGGAGGCGACTCTGGAGGCCTTGAGGCCTCTGGAGCTCGTTCACAGCCCCAGAGAAAGGGGACTCGTGCACCAACGTCCCTCCCGCTGCAGCTGCTCCGGAGCTGGCCCTGAGTGCCCAGAGGCCCAAGGCACAGGAGCAGCCCCGAGCGGGAGCCCTCTGGCGAACCCAGGGCCAGAGCCAGCCTTGGCTCCCGACTGGGCAGGGGCTGCACTGGCTCCTGACAGGGCCTGACTCTGTGCTCTGGGGCTGGGGGAGCAGTCACGGGGCAGGGAGGGCCAGGGCTGGCAGTAGCTGCTCAGGGATGGCTTTGGCCCGTGTCCCTCCAAGCAGCTACTGCCCAAGCAGCTGCGCTGCCAATGGGCTCTCCTCCCGGCCTTCTGGGCTTTGTTGGGTGACACAGCCTGTGCCAAGGGGCGGCAAGGTGCCTGCAGGCCCCAGCTCTGGGGGAAATGGAGAACATCCTGCCCGCATCCACCGTGCTGCCAGCTCAGCAGTGCAGCACAGCATGGGCTCACGCTCCCCATTGCTCCCACAGGTGCAGCTGGAACCACAGCACATGTTCCTGATTCCCAGAAGGGCCTTGGAAAGGGTGTCTGTAAGGGAACAAGCTCCTGGCTAGGGTTAATGGCAGGCCTGCTTTGTTTGGAGCTTATCATCATCTTATGCTGTGTTGGAGTCTGGTGTTACTGGAAGAGAAAACAGTGAGTGTTTTCATCATTTTTCCCTTAAAGAGCTTCTTTTGAAAGCCTAATGTACACAGGAGACTTTCCTGGAGAGGCTGCATTGGAGTTGTGGCCTTTCCATGATTGTCCAAAGAACTCTGCTGAGGGTTCGGCTGCTGCCCAGAGCTTTCATTGGCCTCCTCATTGCTGGGCCTTGTCCTGGGGGGCCCGCTGGGGCTGCAGCCAGTGCTGGCTCCCACTGAGTCTGCCTGGCCAAGAGCAGCCTCAGGGGCACAGGGCAGAGGCAAAGCATGGTGGGGAGGAGAAAGAGCAGGGACGAGATTGCCCTGAAAGGCAGAGGCACTCTGGGGCCCGCTCCTGGCCAGGGAGCCTGCCCAGAGCCATGCCCTGCTCGCCGGGGCCTTGAGGGGCAACTGTGCAGCTGGGCCAAGCTGTGCCAGCAGCTCACGCCGTGCTGGGGAGCCTTGCCAGCCCTGGGCCCTGCTGTGCAGGAGGCTCCCTGTGTGCCCCTGGCAGCTGGGGCCTCAGCCAGCTTCTCTCTTCACAGGAGCGCCTCTGCAGCTTCACAAGACCGGGCAAATAACTCAGCGAGGGGGAACTGGACCTGTCATCAGCCATGCCCAAGCCATTGCTACACATGTCTGCCACCACTGCATTTTGAGCTTATTGCTGTGGGCGTTCGGCTACCACCCGGAACAGGAGCCTCTCTCCCCTAAAGTCCTGGCCCTGGTGTCTGGCCAGGACCGAAGGTGGGCCCCTCCTGCCAGGGAAGGGCTTGAGCAACACCTCTGGGCTTCAGCTCTGGTCTCTGGGTGGTACCACTAGCACTGGCTGATCTGAGTGTCTGGCCACAGCCAGAGCTGGGAAGGAAGCCGCTGGGCATGGGGCTCCTGACGCACCACGTTTTGGCTTTGTTTTTCATTTTCAGAAATCAGAAATTTTTAGGAATATTTAGATTTATATTTCTTTTTAGAAAAAATCCCACCAAAATTCTCCCGTTTTTCCATAGACGTTTAGGAATTTTCAAAGTAGCTGTAGAATTTAGGGAAACTTTGAACATTTTACATTTCTACAATAAAAAACAGAATTGCATTTAATTGGTAATTTTTATTCTCAGAAGAACTAACTCAACCCAAGACAGCTAGTATACTGGAGAGGCTCTTTTCCCACTGCAGATTTGTACCTAGTCACACAAACGAATGTAAAACCTTTTCTCTGATATTTCCCGGGATTTCTGACAAGCTCACCTCTCAGCCTTCAGAGGCAAACTTTGATCACAGAAGGAATCTCTTCAAGGCACAATCTTTGCTTGCTTCTTCAAGAACTGCCTCAGTTCTAGTGCAGAGGGTTCTCTCAGCTTCCTGCTGCCCCACTCCGCCCGAAGCCTGTCCTAAGCCCTCTCCTGCAGCTGCTGTACTGCCATGGAGTTGCTGTAAAACACAGCAGCTCTGCCACACCTGCTCAGCAGGACTGGAGAAGCTTTCAGGCCTTGCTTACATTAGCCTGGTGGCTTCTCTAAACACAGCTTGAGCTTTTGAATGCTTGGTTTTTCCCTGGCACACAAACTGATGCTGCCTTTCTCATGGAGTCTAAACTCCCATGGGCTTCAAAAGCTTTCTGGCCGGCATACGGCCTGGGAAACCACTTAATGCAGCCATTTTGTCTTGAAAATGGCCCAGTCTGTGTATCAAAGAAGCTTGTTTAAATGCTGGAGCCCATCAGAGCATCCTTCCAGGGCATGTCTGTCTGCCACAGCTTGGCCAAGCTGTGCCAGCAGCTCCAGCCGTGCTGGGGAGCCTTGCCAGCTCAGGGTCCTGCTGTGCAGGAGGCTCCCTGTGTGCCCCTGGCAGCTGGGGCCTCAGCCACCTCCTCTTTCCACAGTTCCACCTCTGGACAGGAGGTGAAAGGCGGCAACTGCACTTCACAGCCAAACATCTTGAGCAGCAAGTCTAGTAGTAAGAAGGGCCTGGGCAACCCTCTGCAGAGCTCTGAGAAGAGGACCCCGGAGCAGCCATTTATGAGGAAACCTCTTCCTCATCTGTAGATCCCACTGCCACCTCCTCTCCTCATGCGTATCCCAGAGCTGCCTTTATCTTATTTTTGATCTTCCTCTGTCCCGTCCCAACCCATTCCCGAGTTCTTTTAGAGACCCCAGGAGCATCCCAGCAACCTCCAGCCCCTCCTCAGTCCAACATGTTGTTTCCTCTGTCCCTAAGCTCAGTGGCCATGCCCTCTAAACAACACTGAAGTTAACCCTGCTCTCTGCCAGGCTAGGTGATGGCCCTTTCTTGTGTTGCACTAAAGGGAAGGTGCCGTCACGCCAGTGTCCGGGTGGCAGCAGCAGCAAAGCCCAGCCGGCAGCAGCGCTGGCTGAGCTCCATGGCCAGGAGCAGGCGTGGATGCCCTCGGTGTGGGCAGGCAGGAGCCAGGCAGGGGCTGCTGTGACCAGCGGCAAGGTCCTGAGGGCTGAGGGAACCCTGGGGGCAGGCAATTGTATGGGGCTGCTGAGAAAAAGCAACCCCATTTTATCTTAATTTTTCAGTTTTAGAAATTAGAAAATTTATAGAAATATTTCAAAATATTTTTTCTGTAGAGAGACATCCCCAAATATTTCTTCCCAGTTACTATAGTACTTGAAGATTTTTCTAAGTAGTTTTAGAATCCAGAAAAAGTAATCCCATTTTGTCTTAGTTTTTCATGTTTAGAAATATTTAGAAATATTTTTTGTAGAGAGAAATTCCCAAATGTTTCTTGCCCATTACCAGATGTGGAGAGCCTGGTTTAAGCATGGCTTAAAGAAAGAGGCCATGAAGGTATTCAGCTGAGGGAAATATAGAAGCCTGCTGTAAAAGCAGCCTTTCCCAGGCTTGATCCTGTAAATAATTAGGTTCTCAGCCACCTTTTATATAAACAACAAGATTCTCAGACCGTTCTGTCCTTGGCTGCTACTGGGAACAGACAGCCAGTCTGGGAATAGATATGAAGGTTTTGAGAACCTTTCATATTATGGTGGGAACACTGATCTTGGTTTCAGTAAACTAACTTCAGGTATTGTAAACAAAAGGAGGAGCTGAAGTTTTCTCTACAGCCTGTCAGGAGCTCAGATTTTGCAATATGCATGAACTTTATTAACACGATTATAAAAAGTGACTGATTGAGTGAATAAACGGAGTCAGATGCTAAAATCAACAAAGGTGGTCGCTCCCTCACTTCGACAACCAGAATACATTCATATTTGTGAAAGTAGTTATACATTCTGGAAAATTGTTTCCCCTTATACAATAAAAAATAAAATTGCATTTCAGTGGTAATCTTGATTCTAGGAAGAACAAAGTCCCCCTCAGCCAGCCTGCTGCATAGGTTTTTCCAACAGGAGCTTTGTACCTAGTCACAACCAACATACATAAAACCTTTTCCCAGATATTTCCTGGGATATTTCACAAGCTCACATCTTATTCTTCTCAGACAAACTTTGAGCACAGTGGGAATCTCTTCAAGTTACCATCTTTGTTTGCTTCTGGTGGAACTCCCTCAGTTCTAGAGCAGGGCCTTCTCTCAGCTTCCTGCTGCCCCCGGGCTCTCCTCCCGGCCTGCTGGGCTTTGTTGGGTGGCACAGCCTGTGCCAAGGGGCGGCAAGGTGCCTGCAGGCCCCAGCTCTGGGGGAAACGGAGAACGTCCTGCCCGCATCCACCGTGCTGCCAGCTCAGCAGTGCAGCACAGCACAGGCTGACGCTCCCCATTGCTCCCACAGGTGCAGCTGGCCCCACCACATGCGTTCCCCATTCCCAGAAGGGAATTAGTTTCAGTCAGGGAACACGCTGCTGGCTAGAGTTAATGGCAAGCCTGGCTTTTCTCTGGCATGCAGGTGATGGGGGGACCTCTGTAAGCCTGGCGGATGACCGGGGTCCATCATTAGGCAAACGAGCTGGAGGGGGGGGTCTTGTGCGTGTTGGGTTTTGCAGTAAGACATGCGGGGCTTTGGGTCCTTTGGAAGTGGTGTGTGTGGCTGGGGTTCCTCATGAGCTTCTATGGGGATTTGGGGTCTTTTCTATGGTGTACAGGGGACTGGAGTATCTGTGAGGCTGGAAGGGATTTGAGTTCCTCATGATTATTGTGGCAGTTTAGTGCTTGCTGAAATAAACAGGGCAGGAGACCTTTCTCCTTTTTAATGTCTTTATTAAAAATCAGGTCAGGTGGGGAGAACCGACGAGTCATGCTCACGCCGCATCTGCTCCCAGGAATGGCACTGAGGAGGAGGAAGAGTGAAGCTGTGTCTGCTGGTCTGCAGGCAGAGCTGGGGCTTCAGTCCTCACAAGAGCATCAGGAGATTTCCTAGTTTTTCAGTTTGACATTCGAAGTCCTCTTTCTAGCTGACATATTTTTAGGTTAGGGTGAGTGGTAAAAAGGGTCTTAGCAGGCACTGAAGTCTGTTCCTCACCTCTAGACATCACATAGATCTCTTAATTCCATGGTGGCTTTGTTTTTAGGGGTTGTTCTTGCTAGATTTGGTGAGGGGTTTCCTCTTTTGCATGCCTACCCCAATGTAACCCCCTCCTCACAGTCCTGGGTATCATCTTCCAGGAAGCAGCAGGGTGATACTTGACCAAGAGGGGTTTCTAACCATCAAGAACAGGTAATCAAAGGAAAGCTATAAACCACAGGTGACTAGAACATGAAATTATTACAAGTAGTTACAACTCCAACTTGGCAGCAATTGGTTTAACTTGTGAACTCTGCATCCTTTAAAATAATGAGCAACTTTTCTACTCATAACACTTGCCATCAAGGCCTGGAGAGGAGCTGAGTCCTTCCTAAGGTGGGCAGGAAGCTGGGTTCTTTTGTGAGGTCCACAGGAATATTTTGGGGTCTGTGCTGAGGGGTGCAGGGATCCCTCATGAGGCACACAGGGATATTTTCAGGTCCTTGCTCAGTGGTGCAAGGATCCCTTATGTTATAAATTAATATAATTCGTGCTAACAATTGCAAGTCTATTGATATCTTAGAAAATATTTGTTAAAAAGTAGTAGAGGAAAAGGATATGTAATTAGTGTAATGGAACAGATGTTCTCAGATGTTCATGAGAGAACAGGATACAGGATAGAATATTGAGATAAGCCATATCCTAAAACAGAATTGACCTTGGGACCAACAAAGTTAGGAAAACTCCCAAAGCAGAATTGGCATGGGGACGAACAAAGTTAAGATGACTCCCAAGGCAAGGGCAGCCTTGGGATGAATAAAGTGGCAACATTTCCAGATAGGGGATCTAAAATAGAAGTCTTATCTACGGTACAGCTTATTTGGAACATAATGCTTACTTACATAACACAAAGCTTAATGTACATGTGCAACTTGCCAGGTTATTCAGAAGAAGACAGCGAGGAAGACAGCCTTCCTCTGAAAAGACCACCACAGGGCCAAAAGACCCCTTAGCAGCAAGTGGAGCATGCACTATGCAGTATAGTGGCATAGATTGCAAGATCTGAAAAAAGAGACTTATGGGAAAATATGGATGAATATGTATTAGCATAGAGTATATAAATTGTGGTTGTGTGCTTTTGCCTTTTGTACATGAGGCAGGGTGGGAAGCCCTCCCCGTACCCCGATCGATTGGTTTTACTTATGCTTTATCCAAACCACTGCCAAATTTCTTTTTATATCTGCTTGATTATATTTAATTGTATTATTTTAAATAAAATTGCTGCTCAGTTTTAATTTTGTGGTTTATTGAATTAGACACGTAGGACCTCATTCCTAACACTCATGAGGCACAAAGGAGTATTGATGATCGCTACTGAGGCTTGCAGGAGTCCCTCATGAGGTGTGCAGCAGGGTTTTTCAGTCTTGTCAGCGCAGCAAAGGCCACTCTCGGTCGACGTTGTGCAAAGTCAGCAGGAAGCTTCCTGCAAAGCCTCGGGCCCGGCCTGCGGGCTTTGCGGGCAGGCGGAGCCCATCCTTGGGGGCCGTGCGGGGCCTCTGGATCCACCGCATCCCTGTCGGGCCAGCCCCGGCCCCGGCGGGGAAGGGCTGTGGCCCCGGGCTACACTGACTGGGGATGCCAGGCAGGCACAACAACAGCCTTGCTACGCCCTGGCCCTGTGCTGCAGCCCAAGGCATTTACAGCCACAGCCGTGCCCTGGGGCAAAGGAGGCACCTGGGGCTACAGGGCAGAGGCAAAACACGGTGGGGAGGAGAAAGAGCAGGGACGAGATTGCCTTTGAAAGGCAGAGGCACTCTGGGGCCCGCTCCTGCCCAGGGAGCCTGCCCAGAGCCGTGCCCTGCTTGCCAGGGCCTTGAGGGGCAGCTGTGCAGCTGGGCCAAGCTGTGCCAGCAGCTCCAGCCGTGCTGGGAAGCCTTGCCAGCCCTGGGCCCTGCTGTGCAGGAGGCTCCCTGTGTGCCCCTGGCAGCTGGGGCCTCAGCCACCCCCTCTCTCCACAGGAGCACCTCTGCAGCTTCACAAGACTGGCCAAATAACTCAGCCAGGGAGAACTGGACCTGTCATCTCTCATCTCCGTGCCAGTGTCCGTTTGCCCTTCCATGGCTGTATTACCATCCTATTGCCTAGGACATGCTGTTGCCTGCACCACCCAGAGCAGGACCCTCTGTCCCCAAAGGTGCTGGCCCTGGTGTCCAGCCAGGCCAGGTGGTACAGCCGTCCTGCCAGCAAAGGGCTTGAGTCCAGCAACACCTTTGGGCTTTAGCTCAGGTGTCTCTGTTCTACCACCAGAGCTGGTGGAGCTCCGTGTCTGGGCACAGCCAGGGCTGGGCAGGCAGCAGCCAGATTTGGTGCTCCTAGGAAAAAGCAACCCCATTTTCGTCGTTTAACATTTCTCCATATTAGAAATTTTTAGAAATACTCAGAAATATTTTTTATAGAAAAAAATCCTCAAATATTTCTTCCCATTATCCACAAATGCTCTATATTTATCAAAGTAGTTTTAGAATTCTGAAAAATGTAGAACACTTTTACACTTGTAGAATAAAAAATAAAATATCATTTAATTGGTGATCTTTAAGAAGAACTAAGTCATCACAAGACACTCAGCATACTGGAGAGCCTCTTTTCCCCCTGGACATTTTTATCTAGTGACAACAACCAACCTAAAACCTTTTCCCAGATAGATTCTGAGATTTCTGAGAGGCTCACCTCTCAGTCTTCAGAGGCAAACTTTGAGCACAGGGTGAATATCCTGCTGTGCAAGGGGTTCTCCGTGTGCCAGCGGCAACTGGGACCTCAGCAACCTCCTGTTTCAACAGGCGTCCGTCTGCAGCTTCACAGGAGTGGCCAAACGCCTCAGTCTGGGACACCTGTACCAGACATTCCCCATCGCCATGCCCATGCCCGATGCCCCTGTCACAGCTGCTTTACCAGCTTGTTGCTGTGCAGATGCTGCCACCACCCAAACAAGGTCCTCTCCCCCTGAAGGCACTGGCCGTGATCTCTGGCCCCTACTGAAGGTGGGCAGGGCATGGCCCAGCATTTCTGTTGAAATAAAGAGATGCAGCTGTGTCCCAGTGTCCGGGTGGTAGCAGCAGCAAAGCCCACCTGGCAGCCGCACTGGCTCAGCTCCGTGCCCAGGAGCAGCCGTGGATGCCCACGGTGTGGGCAGGCAGGAGCCAGGCAGGGGCTGCGCTGACCAGCGGCGGGGTCCCGAGGGCTGGGGGAGCCCATGCTGAGTGTCCCTGGGCTGAGGGCACATTTCCTTCCCCGGCATCATCTGGCCCTGCACCTCCTCTCTGGGAAATTGATTTGTAGAAAATTCTTAGGGCCTGATGGTAGCCTCACACTGTATGTACTTATATGTAAATTTTGTGATAAGATATGCTGACTACGAAGTTTTATGGAATAAGACAGATATTGCTAAGGCAGAAATAGAGTTAGGAAAAAAAAAAGCAAACCTGGAAACAGTTCCTAAAATTTCCCAGTTTTTATCATTCATTAGACTTCTAATTCTTAGATATTACCCCATGACCAAAAAACGATTAACAACATCATAGAAAACATGAAGCCTCTACAACCTAGACTTCCCTCTCTTTCAATGATTCTAAGAGACTATCCTCTTGTTATCATCCACTTAAAAATAGATTTTTCAACATCCCACTACATCCAGAGGATACTCTTCAATTTACCATTTTGGTTCCAATCATCAATAAAAAAGAACCACTACAAAGATTTCACTAAGTTGTTTTGCTGCAAGGGATGAAAAATTCTCCTACTATTTTTCAATATTTTGTAACAAAAGCTTTGTCTCCAGCCTGACAAAAACAGCCATAGTCAAGAATTTTACACTACATGGATGACTTGCTCATCGCAGCACCTACTGAAAAAGAACTGGAACAGACTTGAGACAGCGTCGTCACTGGAGTTCAGAATAGTGGACTGGAAATTTCAACATCAAAAATACAAGAAACCTCGCCCTGGAAATATCTGTGATGGAGGATGACAGAACAAACAATCAAGGCACAGAAAATACAGCTTCGTAGCAAAGTCAGCACCTTGCAAGATTTACAACAGCTTCTAAGAGAGATCAGTTGGGGTCCGATCTGGTTTTAGGAATTACAAATAATGAACTTGCTCTACTTTTTAACCTACTAAGAGGAGACTGCAGCATCAAACCTTAGAGAACTTTGATCTTTGAAACTCAAAAAGCAATTGAAAAGGTTGGTCAGGCTCTTCAAAACAGACAAGCACATCATTGTACTCCAGAAAAACCTTTTTTCCTGACAGTGTTAGGACAAAAAATGCAACCTTATGGTCTCATATTTAAGTGGGACTCTTCTGAGAAAGATCTTTTGTTCATAGTAGAATGGGTTTTTCTTCCTTACTTGTAAGGAAGAAACAAAAATTCTAAACACAAAACCAGTGTTTAGAATTATGAAGGCGATAGCTCAAATTATAATGAGAACCAGAACAAGATTACTGACTGTGGCAAGCTAAGGCTTCGATTATTTACCTTTAAAAAAAGATTACCTTAATGGGGCTTTGCAAAATTCAGAAGATTTACAGAATGCATTGTTAAATTATTCAAGTGTTTGTTCAATTTATTGTCCAAGTCACAAATTGTTAGAAACAAAATTGAGTTTTAGAGAAAAACCTATACTAAGTAAAGAACTGTGGAGTGCTATAACTCTCTTCACTAATAGATCAGAGAAAACACATAAACCAGTGGTAGTTTAACAAAACCAAACAACCAAAACAGCAGAGGACTCTCCTCAAATTGTTAAGTTGGCTGCTGTAATCAAGATTTTTCAACTCTTTCCAGAGCCTTTTAATTTAATTACCGATTCAACTTATGGTGCTAATGTTGTTAAAAGAATTAAAAGATCAGTTTTGAAAGATGTTACTAATAATACCTTATATTGCTAGCTTTCATGTCTTTATACAATTTTACAACACAGAACTAACCAATATTTTGGTTTTCATATCAGAGCACACTCTTCGCTTCCAGAATTCATGGTGAAGGGAAATGCGAGAGCAGACAAGCTGACAATGGTTGTTTCGAACACTTTGCCAAACATTTTTGAACAAGCAAAACTGAGTCATGCCTTTTTTTGTCAAAATGATCAAGCACTTGCTCAAATGTTTCGCATCTCCAAGGGTCAAGCAAAAGCAATTATTGGTGCTTGCCCTGACTGTCAACTTGTACAACCTCCTGTTTCTACAGGAGCTGTTGATCCAGGAGGATTGCAAAGTTTACAATTATGGCAAACA